>NC_057354.1:126815653-127115653 GCF_016509475.1 Prionailurus bengalensis | reverse complement strand
ACGGAAAGAACATTGAGCAGAAGGAAAGTCTGTTATATGAGAAAAAAGATCTCACTGCTAATTAAACAGTTTGGGACTTCTAGTTTTTAGGAGACGCAAGGACCCCTTCGGAGTTATTCGAGGCAGTAATAAGAAGAATAAGGAGACCGGCCTGAAGAGTGCTCCTAATGGGCAAAAGGCCCTAAGTCTATGATGATGCAAATTGGGCAATTTATATGAAGTTACATGAAGGCAAGTTATATCAAGAAGAAATACAGGTGTAGAGTGAATGAAGGCAGTTTTATGACCATTTTCCAAGAGTCAAGATGGACCACAAACAGACGTGTGGGTGTAGTCCTCAAATCAAATCCACTTGCAAACCACCTGAGTAAAGGACAGAAAATCAAAGACACCAGAATACTTTTTTGGAATTCTTAGTGAACTGGAGGCAGAAATTTTGTGCGGGGACCCTTGGCTGGTTGCTGACTCTGCTTTTGCCTGTAACACACAAACATGAACTTGTTCAGGCTGGGTTTGGATCAAGAGCAAGGAAAGTCCAATGTTTATAAATATCTCTTTAAGTAGAAGTACATAGTGGGGCGCCTGGGTGGCTCAGCTGGTTAAGTGTCCAACTCTTGATTTCAGCTCAGGTCATGATCTCATGGTTGAGACTGAGCCCCATGTCGGGCTCTGCATTGACAGCATGGAGCCTGCTTGCCATTCTCTCTCCCCCTCTCTCTGCCCCTCCCCAGCTTGTGCGTGCAACTGCGTGCACTTCCTCTCTCCCTCAAAATAAAAGAATAAACATTAAAAAAATAAAATAAAATAAACAGAAGTACATAGATTCATCATTGCTTGTTCTTTCTTCCAAAAAGGTAACAGAAACAAGAGTGTAAGAGGGCAGGCACATGGCAGTACTTTACACGCGTTTTCCTTCTGGAGAGCTGAACAGGCAACAGTGGGCCATACTGGCAACAGGGAGAAAAGAAAGGAATGGAAAGATGGGACTCTTCCGTTTCAGTTCTGGGAAGCCAACTCACTTCCTATCATGTTTACATGAACTGGGAATCTAAAGCAGCCGCTTCTTACTAAGGAACTGGAAAATACATGTAGAAAGCAAACACTTACTTCTGTCCGTCTTTCACAAAACCTTTTAAAGAAGAGCCTCTATTGGTAGCGACTGCTTTTCCGCCAAGACCAACTATGAGAGCTGTGAGCACTGCACTCTTCCCACCTACGGAAACAGGTGTTGATGAAATCACATTCATTAAGGAGAGAGAAAAGAAGAGGCTGACTCCCACAATTTGATGTAAAAAGATTTCTGAATGAAAATGTAAATTAGTTCTAACCCTGAAATGAAGTGTTACACTTCGATTACCATTTTCTTTCAGCAACCTTAAAAAAAGAATTGTATATATCATGAAATATTTAGCTGTTGCAATTAGAAAAAAAATTAGTATAATTCAGGACTCAAATTTTTGCCACTAATAAGAAAATTAAAAAAAAAAAAAAAAAGGTTGATATCTTTCCAACCTAAAATGCTCATTGTTTCATCTTGGTCCATCAGCCTATTAAATGAGGTTATCTTTTTAATTACACATAGATACTGAATTTATCTAATCTTTATCACATTCTAATTTAGGTATGATTTACTTTTCCACAAATTCACAGAAGCCAGAAACTATTTTTAACAACCGCTGAATGCAAGCAAGCCCCACAGGGACAGGATGTTGTCTGTTTTATTCAATGTGATACAGCCAATAGTGGCCCATAATAGGCACCCTGGTATTTATTGAAGGAATAAATAAACTTCAATATGAAAAGAAATCATCAGTCATACAGATAAATGTTTCTATGTAATATTTTGACAACTCTTATTCCTAATTTGATTATTCATTTGCTAACTTTCTGAAAAGTATACTTCTTTTGACTCTAACATATAAAATAACACAAGCTGAAATTTCAATATCTAAACAATTACCCAGAATATGCAATCATTTTCTGAACTCCACAATCAACCAATTCAATCAACTCTTACCAGACCATCATTTCCCACAACATACCCTAAATTAACCAAAATTCACCACTGGCTAACCTGATTTAGTTCCTCGAATGCCTTTCAAGTCTCTGTTCTAAATCTCTCCTTCGTTTCCAAATTCACTGCCTCCACTATTTGCGTTATTTCTTCTTCTCTAAGTTTTATTAATAAAATAACTATTTCAAAAGTTAAAAAAGAAGAAAAGACCTAATTGCAGAACCCACAAGTTTTTCCTTACTTCTTGTCCTGTGGGACCTCCCAGTAGCACTAATCCCTCTGTCCATTCTCTCCTTCTGAAAACACTTTCCTCTGGACTGAATATACAGCAGGGGAAACAAAGAACAACTAAGCAGAATATGGAGCTGCATTCACCTACTATCCTGTTCTAGCACCGTCACCAGCCATAGACTCTGGCAAGCTTCCTCTCCATGTACTGGTCAGTCAAGCTGTCGACAGCTCATGCCTGGCTGGTCCATCACAAAAGCTGCATAACTGGTCTTTCTAACCCCCATGCCTCTCCCCTTCTAATCCATTCTCCACAATGTGGCCACTTTGTTTCACAAATCTTGACCATGTCATCCCTTACTGACAAACTGTAATTGGTTCTCCACTGACTTCTGAATAAAACACCAAAATCTTTATCGTGGTATTCAAGATCCTCACCAGTATCACCTACGACAGGCCCCTCCAGCATCAGCTTCTGCCCCTCCCTACCATGTAGGATATGATAAAACCATATGAGGCTGTTCACCATCATCCATGCACATCTATTTCCGCCCCTCCAAACCTCTGTTAATAAGCAATCTTTGCCTGGAACATCTCAGCCTCCTATTCCCCAATGAGGCCTAAAGAATCTATAATTTTCATTCAAGTGCCACCATAAATACCACCTCCTCCTTAAGCTTTCATTGGCCACAGTGAGAAATAGTTTCTTTCTTGTCTGGATTCCCATGGCACTATATTTGTGCTCTATTATAACATTTAATAGATGTAACACACAGGGCTGCCTTAATCACAATGAGGCTAGTCCTCTCTTGTGGAAGGCTTGTCCACTCTTCTATGGTATGAACACCAAGGTAAAAGGAGTCAAAACAATAAGTAGGAAATGTTTATTCCTACTACATAAATAATGAACCTAGAGTTAACTTATTATTTTCTTTAAGTACAGAATAGCAGCAAATACTGAAAATATTCATGACCAAAGTTTATAGATCCCAAACTTAGATTTATCAGCATGCACAATCACCTATTTTAAAAAGTTAGTGCATTCTAACTTCAAAATACTACTCAAAATAAAGTAAAGAGGGCAAAAGCACTTACTTCCATTGTTGCCAACAACAAAGTTGACATTAGAACCAAACTTAAAGGGTCCAAGCATCGAATGACACATGAAGTTTCTTAGCTGAATACTCTCAATTATTCCAACTTCTGCTGCAGTCTATTAACAACAACAAAAAAAAAAAAAAAAAAAGAGAGAGAGAGAGCAAGAGACAGAGGGAGAAAACAATTAATTATTAATCTGTCTAATAAACTCATTATACTCATCCAAGCATTTGGAGAAAGATCAGCAGTGTTACTAAAGAAAACAGTTATATAATAAGTGAATAATCTTAACTTCAATGAGTAAGATGAAATTAAATGGGAACCTTCAATGAATAACTACTCATTCTCAAGTCCTTAAAGGATCTAATAATTGTATTACTTAGTTTCTTAATATGGACGATACTAACCTTTTGAGTCAGGTAATTTTTTGTTGGAGGGGGGCTGCTTTGCGATTTTGAGAATTTTAACAACATCCCTAGCCTCTGCCCAGTAGATGCTAGAAGCACACATCTACCTAAGTTGTGCCAATCAAAAATACATCCAGACGCTGTCCCCCATGGGACATTTAAAAACTCTTAAAAAAAATAAAGTCTTTAAAAACTCCCTGGCTGTCTTCTTTTGGATGCCATCTTATTAAAAACCAGAAACATTTATATCCTTTTATAAGTAGAATATCAGAAATTATGGTTGAAGGTTTTTTAAAATAAACTTTTATTTTGATCTAATTGTAGATACAGTTGTAAGAAATAATACAGAGAGATCCTAAGAATTCTTTATTCAGTTTCTGCCCATGGTAGTATCTTAAAAACTGTGGTACAAAATCACAACCAGGATACTGACACTGATACAGTCAAGATACAGAACATTTCCATCACCACAAGGATCCCTTAGGTCACCTTTTATAGCTGATCCACATCCCACCCAATCCACTCCCACCTGAACCCCCAGTCCACTAATCTGTTCTCCATTTCTAGAACACTGTCATTTCACAAATGTTATAGAAATGTCTATGGGGTACCTCGGTGATTCAGTCGGTTAAGCGTCTGACTTTGGCTCAGGTCATATCTCACAGTTCGTGGATCCAAGCCCCGCATCAGGCTCTGTGCGGACAGCTCAGAGCCTGGAGCCTGCTTCGGATTCTGTGTCTCCCTCTTTCTCTATCCCTCCCCTGCTCCTGCTCTGTCTCTCTCTCCCACACACTCTCTGTCTCTCAAAAATAAATAAACATTAAAAAAATAAAAATTGAAAAAAAAGCAATGTCTATTGTCACCTACATCAGGAGGTCACTGCTAACTAGTATTTCATGGTATGGATGTACCACAGTATTTAACCATTCACTCACTGAGTGACATCTGGGTTGTTTCAGTTTGGGCTATTACAAATAAAGCTGCAATAAACATTCATGTATAGAATTTTGTGTGAAAGTATATCTTCATTTCTCTGGGACAAATGCTGGGTTATGTGGTAGACAGGTGTGTGTTAAATTAAAAAAAAAAAAAAAGAAAAGCCAAGCTATTTTTCAGTGTGGCAGTATCATTTTACATTCCCACCAGCAATATATGAATGATCTGGTTTCTCTGTATCCTTGCCAGCATTTGAAGTTGTCGTTGTTTTTAATTTCAGTCAGTCTGATGGGTATGTTATAACATTTCATTGTGGTCTTCTTAATTTGCATTTCCTCAATAATAAATGATGTTGAACATCTGTCACGTCATTGTCATTTTGAAGCCTGCAGGGTCAGTGGTCATACCTACTGCTTCATTCCTGTTATTGGTAATGCCTTCTTTTTTTTTCCCTTTGTCAGTCTTACTAGAGGTCTGCCAAATTTATTGATCTTTCCAAAGAACAAGCTCTTTGTTTTAAGGGTTTTCCTAAATGTTTCTAATAATTCACATAAACTTCAGAATTAGTTACATTATTTTACCTTAGTTTTTTAAAAACTATACTGCTTTTCCTGACATTGAATTATCAAGAATATGACATATAAGCCAAACATGAGAATCAGGCCAATCCAAAAATTTTGCACTTACCAAAGTAGAGGTACCATTTGTGAAAGAAACCGTACATTCATCTTCATCACCATCTTTGTCAAAGTCATCCAACTCTTCTTGTCTTGGTCTTTTGGCATTTTCAGGAGAGAAGAAATTTTCTTCCTTTCTTTTGGCCATCAGGTCTGAACATGTATTAGAGTAACAATGAAGTAAAATAAGACAAAGCTTAAGTTTTAAGTACTACGTCCATTCGTTTTTAGTTAAAAAAAATAAACATATCATCTGTGCAGAGGAAGAGGGCCATGGGACAAAAAACACAAGTGGCCACTTGAGGCTGGAAAGGCAACCAAACAGATTCACCCCTTGAGTTTCCAGAAAGGAACAGCCCTACCGCCACCTTGATTTTAGCGCTCGGCGCTGCAGCAGACTTCTAACCTGCAGAAGTGTAAGACAAAAAGTTTATGTTGTGGCTTTTTAAAATCATGTGCACATGCCACACTAGTTGATTTTACTTCAGAGTTATTCACAGCCAAGATTTTATGGATATGGGCCTCCCTAAATGTTTTGACTACTGAAACTCACAAAAGGTAAAAACTCTTATTTGTGAGACTCTGTTTTCTAGTTTCCTAGATCTATTAGTAGAGATGCCATGTCTTCTGAAAGTTTTCCAAAGCAATCATCCAATTTTTAGATAAAAGCATTAAATTAATTTCCCAAAGAAGAATATCTTGACGCCATGTTGCCTAGTATCAGTAGTTTCCCTTAATTGTTCCCTAAAGAAACAAGCCATGCTATTTTTTTCCAATGTACTATAAAATTTATGCCTAGAAAATTAATGTATTTAAAATTAGACAAGACTTTTTGAACATATAAATACTGCACCTCAAGTCAAAGCTGACGGTCTGTGATTAAAATTAAATGTTATGAGTCATTTGGTTGTTACTTTCATTGTTCTCTCTAAAATACACTTAAGACTTATAATGATACACACCTAATAACTATTTGCTAAATAAATGGAGAGAAAATCCATAACATAGGTAATCAAAAATGTCTAAGATTCAAGGAAAGAATATGAAGAATGGTTCTAGTCTCTACCTAAGTCCACCAAGGACTGTATACCATAGCAACCAGGTTTGCACCAGGTACCTGGGCAGCAAGAGAGTAAATGAGGTTTTCTCTCTCTTGATTTCGGACTGAAGGATTCCAGTCAGTCCTCACTACAGATGATAGCCATATGTGATGATATATGCACACAGGGTAACAAAGTAGTCTTTGTGTGTGTGTGTGTGTGTGTGTGTGTGTGTGTGTGTCAGAAGGGTGGGGGGCTAGTGGAGTGGTGTTCCAAAGAGAGTATGAAGTAGATGTGTAGGAACCAGAATGGGGCCTCTAGAGAAAGAATGTGAATGACAAAAGGAGGGTAAGGGAGAAAGAGATATCCATATATGTGTTTAATTTTTTAATCCACTGCTTTCCAAAATTATACTGACAGTACTGATCTGGCAGAAATATGAAATATCTATACATATTATGGAGGAACTGGTTTGGGGAACTATCTTTGTTAGGCTGTGTTATTTTGATAATGTATACCTCGTTAAATGAACTAAGTGGTTTTCCCATCCTTTTAATGCTCTGAAATCACTTCAACTGCATGACACATTAAATGTTTTTTTGAAAGTAAGAAAGAACTAGGCTAGGGGCACCTGGATGGCTCAGTTGGTTAAGTGTCCAACTTCAGCTCAGGTCATGATCTTGCAGTTCATGAAATTGAGCCCCATCCCCCAGCTCGCATCAGGGCTCTGCTGACAGCTCAGAGCCTGGAGCCTGCTTCAGATTCTGTGTCTCCCTCTCTCTCTGCCCCTCCCCCGTTTGCACTCTGTCTCTCTCTCTCTCTCTCTCAAAAATAAACATTAAAAATTTTTTCTTAAGAAAGAAGTAGGCTGAAAGCTATTAGAAAGTAGAGCTATTAGTAAGTAGAAAGTTTGAACGCTAACTTTATGAAATCATTTACATTTCTTTCTTGTATACTGGTTTTAACAGGTTTACAATAACCTCTTGAATCAATTTTTCTGTAACTTTATTTTCAAAACATTGATATAATGTGAACCCTCACATTTACGAGACAAGATTACCTTATGTTTTGTAAAATCCTCATCAGTAGTCATGACTCCTTTCATGCAAATTATATTTAATTAAATTTTGAAATATTTTCTCTAAAAATGAAGTCTTTATCAAATCAAGGTTTTTCTTTAATGGGAATATTTTAATGTTTATTCATATTTCTTATACAACCAAATGTAAGGGATATTCAGTGTGAGTCTAGAGTTCAACCTCTCATTCTTTCTCCCAAAATGCAAGTTAAAAAAGAAATCAGAGACTTCCACTTCCAGGAAAATGGAATAGATACACTTTTCCCTGTTTCTCCTGCTTAGTAAAACTAAAAACTTTGGAAATCATATATAAAACAAACATAAGACAACTCTGAATGAGAAGGAAGTAGATTGGCTAGGAACCTCAGGACCCAAGGAATGACATCAAGGTAAGTTCCCAGAGTTTTTGTTTTGCTTTAAATATCCCAGACTTGGAGAAGACAGCAACTGGGGAAATACCAACAGGTGCATGGGAAAAAAAAGACCTAATAAAAGCTTCCTCTCTCTAGCCAAAGGACCAGGCAGCCTGACAAGACAGAAAGCTTTTAGACAATAATTGCTCTATTCCAGCCAAAACCACGAAAAAAAACTGTGGCGCCTCCTTCTACTCCCCCAATGACACACACTTCAGCAAAGGTCAAGTGGGTAGCCTGGACCTTATAATGCCATAAGAAGGCATCTCCATATCCCATTTGGGCCAGTGTCAGAGAACGTTATGTAGGCCAAATAGGGAGTCATGATAATGGGTGTCCATGGAGCCCGCCTAGAGAGCCTAGGTGTCCACCTTGATCAGGCAGTAATAGGTTGCTACTTACTCCCACTCCCGGTTGGATGGTGTCTCATGAGACCTTTTACTACCACCCAGAGAGGTAAAGAGACCACCCCCCAAAAGTGTACGAAAACCATGTGGAGAGCCAAAATTCCCACTCATACCAGCAGTCACTGTGGCTAAGAAAAGAGCTCTGGTACAGTTCTACACCTCTGAGTCTTAGTGTCTACAGCTTAATACCACAGGGCAGAAGTTCTCAAAGGTTGTGGTCAATCTCTTCAAAAGTACTAAGGATCTCAAAGAGCTTTTTGTTTACACCTATCAATATCTATCATACTGTAAATTAAAACTGAGAAACTGTTAAGCCAAAGAACACACACATACACATTCTGTCAGTCCTCAAAGCAATGACATCACCACATGTCTCATAGCCTCTGGAAAACTCCATTCACTCATAAGTGAATGAGAGTGAAAAAGGCAAATAATATCTGACTATTATTATGAAAATTGTTTGACTTTGTTGACCCTTTGAAAGAGTCTCAAGGGTCCCTGGGCCACAGTCTGCAAACTGCTTAGTGCAGACGATACTGTAAGTAATCCATGACACAATGTCATAAATTACAAGGCATAGCTTGCAAGCAATTAAGTTAGAGCAGCAGAGAAGAAGCCAACCATCAAATAACTTATAGACTTGATATTCAATGTGTGGTCCAAGGACCAGCAAGTAGCATTTACATCTCCTGGAAATGTATTAGATATCCAGAATCTCAGCCCCCTTCCTAAATCAAATGAATCAGAATCTTCATTTCTAACACGATCTTAGGAGATTCTAAAGAAGAACCGTTATAAATAACATTTAAAAACTTGGCCTTTATCTTATCCTGAAGGCAATGAAGAATTTAATCATGATAAAACAAATACCATCTAAAAGGTGTATTAGATAATCTGAAGGACATTTAACCTAAACAAATCCCTGAGGTAATATTAGCATTAGTCACAACTACATAAGAGTCAACATCTCTTTTATAAATAATTGAATGTTAATGTTGAATCTCTTACACAAGTCAAAACTTGAAAATCCAACATATTTCTCAAACTATTTAACAAGAGTCAACGTCTGTTAGTTTCAGCTTGTTGCTAACTTACATTTCCTGGAATACCACCATGCCATTATTTTCCCGAAAATATCTCCTTTTCTCCCACCCGTCCTCTATCTCCTTAATTACTGAGCAATAATTTATTTATTGTAGAAGAGCAAAAATGAAGCATTACTGTTTGGTTTTCCCCACATTAAATGTCCCTTTACATACTGTTTTTATTAATGCCCAATAATGATCCTGCAGTAAGCAGGCGCTCAGACATCAGCTGACTGATTTTTAGTATTTTACCATTAAAAAAATGGCAGTTTTTTAAGTAAAACTGGGGGAGGGAGATGACGTAGGTAAATGTGATAAGCTTCTTACAATGAATGTGAGATTCTGTACTACACAGAAGATGGTGTGCAACATGATGACGATGTGTTTTATTTGCTGCACTTGGCCTAGGATTTGCAGTTTGCTATTAGGTTGCCATGGTAACATGCATCAGACACCAAAGGATTCTACCTTTTAAAATAGGAATCACTTTGTAATTTAATGATAATGAATTTTTAAAAACATATGAATGTCCTGAGCATTAGATACAAGTTAATACAATAAAACTGTTTCCAAAAGGCTAAAGAGACATAAAAACAGATGCAAAGAAAAATACTTCTAATATTCTGATATACACACAAAATGGAAAAAATCTCCTCTGGGACTTTTAATACATCCATAAAAGCTCATTATGTGTTTATTTACAATCAAAAAAAGTCAGAATTAAGGAACATCTCTCTCCCTCACAGGAAGCAAATCAGAGTAGAATAGTAACAAATATGCAACTATCAATAAAAAATAAGTTCAAGAAGAAAAATCAATAAGCAAGAGTTCATTATAGAAAATAAGTGAACTGGAAATCTAATGGATCAAATACACTTCAACAGGATTTTAAATTCCTAAATTTTAGATTTTATTGTGATCCATATAATAATTCATACTTCTCATTAATATCCAAGTAGGGACTAACAGCAGTGAGTACAGACATAACAGAACTGAAATTATCAATAGGAAATAGAGGTTAAAAATAACGGCAGAGGTGCCAGGGTGGCTCAGTCTGTTAAGCATCAGACTCTTGATTTCCGCTCAGGTCAGTGATCTCAAGATTTGTGAGATTGAGCCACACACCCAGCTCTGCATGGACAACACAGTGCCTGCTTGGAATCTCTCTCACCTGTTCTCTCTCTCTGCCCCTGTCCTACTCACTTGCACACACTCTCTCGCAAAAATAAAGTTAAAAAATAATTTAAAAAATAAAGGCAAATTGCTGCTATATCTGAATCTGCAGTGGACTGTGTTTACCTCATCACCAATTCTGCCCCTCTCACCACCACCAACATCCTCAATTCTGCATTAAACAATCTCATTTTAAATGTAATGAACTCATTAAACACACTGCTTGGGATATATCATAAAATCGTAAGACATGATAAACATTTAAGTGAAAAAATTCATACATCCACCTATCAAATAACTCAGATCAGCAAAACTGGGAAATACTAAGCACAGCATTTCAGATAATAAAATGTGAACACTCATATATATGTTTTTAAAACATCCCTGTGGCCTCAGTATAAAAGGAAGATGAGAGAGGGAGATTAGAGGCAAAAGAGACAGCCTCGAAAGGATGAGGGGCACTGAACAAAAGTAGTGGCAATATCAGTAATGAAGGAACAGAAGAAATCAAGAGATTTAAAAGTATGAGTAAAGTGGGGAAGTAGAAGTAACATTTGTTGAATATCTCCTTTAATCCCCAACATTTTTTAAGTACTGTCCTTATTTTACAAAAGGGGATATTGAGGCTCCGTAAGACATTTTGCCCAGGTCTGTCTAGCTATAAATTATCAGAGCTCAGATCTAAACCCAAGTTTGTCAAAACCCAAAGTCAAACCTCTTCAATGCCCAGGTTCCTCCAGGCATGAACAACTGAGTTTGTTTATAGGTAGTGAAATTGGATATTAATCTACCCATCTTCTTATCTATTTTTTGTTAATGTATAAAAACTACAAAAAGGATTCTATTGTGATGTGTCCTTCTAATGTTGCTATTTGAGCCAATTAAAAATTGGGCTCTATAAAATTTCATCTCGTGTTTCATTTTTGGAAACAATCTTCACACAAGGCTAAATGCCATTATAAGTAGACAGAGCAGATCTGGAAAGAAAAGAAGTAAACAATACATTTATTTTGTTTGGAAACACTGAGTTTGAAGCCATCCTAGGATACTGAGATGGTGAAGCCAATAGACAGTAAAATATACTCTGCAGTAGGGGTGGAATTGGAAGTGTTGCTAAGAAAGCTACAGAAATTATTTTGAATTTGGTCACTAGGGAAAGTATGTTGAATGAGAAAAGATGTATCTCATGTACTAGTGAATCAAAATGCTAACATTAATATAAGTGACTATACTTGACCGTCAGTTACCTGGACTTACGAGTGTATGTGTATACAGAAGTGTAACAGGTAATTATGCCTTAAATATAATGCATACTACTATGGTAAAATTTTGAGTTACTTGTTTATTGATTCCTGAAAGTAAGTCAAGTATAGCTTTGGTTAATTTTCCTAACTTAGGTCTAAAAACGGTAAGTCAAGATTTAGGCAGGTTTTATATAAAATTCTACATCTAGACACTCAGTAAAATAAACCTTTGGGGAATAAAAACAGATTCTCACTTTAACAACTTTAATGTACCGTTTGTAGTTACTTTTCTGCCAGGCTCAATACTAAATGCTTTATATTCATTACATATTTAACACACATATTGAAGAATCTGGCCTATTGGGTACTAGAGCTATTTTCCTCCAATTACAGAATAAGAAATAAAACTTAAAGAGGTGATACCAATAAACTCTGGGTCACTCAACACTGGTTCTCTCATACAAAAACATGTTTTTAAAGCAATATTCTAGTGATCTCCAAACTTTCTGTACGCCCACCCATTCAGGAAAAGAAATTTGGAATACACATTTTGACATAAAATTATCACTCTGTGTATTTCACACAGTACTAGAACGAGATAAAGTAAATCTAAGTAGAAGTTCTATTATGTTCCCTCCCACCCACACGCCCGTGGAACTACCTGCAGTCCACTGTACAGGATACTGAATTTTTTTTTTAATTTTCTTGCTATTGACTACTTTAAAAGACTATATAGCAGCCATCTAAAAGTTAGGGAGTTTGGGCGCTCCCCCCCCCCCCTTAGAATATACATTCCGGAATACCTTGCCTTTAAAACACTCGCTGTTAATGAAATACACACAAAATATACACCAAGTAATACGTGCTCACATAAATTCTGCCTTCAGGGTTTAAAAACAAAATAGTTGATTTTTCCAAGAATTATCAGTTTTATCTCAAGTCGTATTGGTCCTACAGCCCTTTCTCTATCCTTGACTCTAGTATTCCGCAATTCCCAGTCGCGATTCTTCTCCAGTTTATTTCCACAAGAGGGAAAAGAAATGCCATCATAAAACCTCAAAACGTTACATTTTACTTTTTCTAGATAATACAGCCTGCGTTGTCATGAAGCTGGGATTTAACAACAAATCCAATTAAAGTGCTATTTGCATACATCTCGTAAACAGACGAAGTTGCTGCCGGTGAGTGTATCAGATTCGCTCCAAGAGCCGGATGTCCGAGCCCACCCTCCCTCTTGACCCCATCCCCTCGAGCAAGTCTTCTAATGCAGCTTGGGGCCGGGCGCCGGGTCCAACAGCCAGGGCCAGGATTTCTCAGCCCCGCCGGCGGAGCCGCCCGAGGAGGGGCTCAGCTGCAACGGGCAAGTTTCCCGCGGTTCAGGGGACCTGTGTCGCCCGCAGAGACAGCCCGAAAATCCGCGCCGGCCGGCTGGTCCGCTCGGGCCCGCGGGGATACCCTGGACACCGCAGCAGCTCCGCTGACCGAGCCGCCGCTAGGTGGGCTGTGGGGCGCCGGCTAAGGGGGTAACGACAGGGGATGGATCCGGAGCAAGGGAGAGCGACAGAGCGCGCCCTCACCTTACCTCGAACAAGTCGAAGTCTCCCCCAAGGAACACGATCAGCGCGGCTATCGCGGTGCAGCGGGACGCTAAGGACACCCTGGGTCGTCTCGGCCTCGGCTGGCCACCGTTGGCCCGCCGGGAACCGCGCGCCCGCGGTGGGAGAAGGCAGGAGCCTAGCTGCCCTGGCGCCCACCGCGGGACACTACGCGCCTGCGCCCCGCCCCCCCCTCCCTCCAGGGCTCTGCCCGCGCGTGCGCGTTTCAGGGTTTTCGCGCCACTAGCGTCTAAGAGGAGGGGCCGGAAGTGCTCCTCGGCGGGCGGGGAAGCTGGTAGGCTCGCAGGGCTCGGCTGCGGCGAGACTTGGGGGGCCGGGTGATTTGCCTAAGTGAAAGGGAAGAGAACTCGGAGTACCCCGGCAACAGTTCCAAGCATGCGTAGAGCCGACCGGCTAAAAGCCAGAAAAGCCTAGAGAGAGACTGGTCGCGGAAAGGGGACGGTTACTTCCCGGAAGAGGCGGGGCCATTGAGAGAGGGCGCCGAATTAGAAGTTGATTGTGGCGGCTTCCCGGGTTGGGGTGCTGAGTCCCAGACGTTAGTTTTTGCTTAGCGAAAAAGGTAGAGAACTTTTCCTTTTCTTTTTTTTTCCACTTAAGTTTTTAAATTTTTTTATTTTAGAAGAGAAAGTTTGGAAACTTGGAGGCAGCAGTAGTTAGGATTCAGGCCAAACTAGTAAATGACGGAGGGGCGTCTTCCAAAACCAAGGAGAAAAGGTTGTCCGGGTAAGTCCCGCGGACCGTGGAGGGGCGGCCCCGCCCGCCTTCCTCTGGCTCCTTTGAAAAGCTGGGTTAGGGGCGCTCCTGCGAACCCTGGTCAGAGGCTCGGCTGGGAGTACGGTGGGAGAGCCGCCTGACCACGCTCTGGCCTTGCGTGCCTGGCCGCTGGCGGCTCCGCAGAGGCGGATGGCCCCTGGATGTCCTTCCTTCCCGCACACTGGAGCAAACGCCCACGCCCGGTTCTAGGCCGAAGCGGGCAAAGTCACACTGGAGTGTTCCTTTTTCCTTGTTAACGTTGTGCTCTGAAAATACATGATAGCAATTACCTGAAGGCATTGTAGTTGTTTACAGCCTTCCCCCCCCCCCCCGCTCCGCACTGGCCTATTATTGTAAACCCACCCAATAAATATCGGAACTAAATAAGTTTTAAGTTCCTTGAAGTAACTTTCAGGGATGTTTTCAGCCCGTCATTAAACCTATCGCTTCTCTTCTGCCTTTACACAGCTCTTCAAGAGTTGGGTTGATCTAGTTAAATAATCTACTTTATTTACTCCACAGCCTCCCGTTGTAGATAGGAAAAAGTGGCATTTACCGCTACCCCACTTCACCCCCAAATAGATGATAAATTTCTCAGCCCCAGTAATGAAATTCTTTCCATCGAAGTCACCTTTTGCCTCTAAAGGTAATCAAATGTATATCATATTCCCAGTGTGGCCCTTGCATGAAAAGTAGGACCTGGTCAGACTACGCTAAAACCCTACAGTCTGGTCCAAGAGGTCCTTGTTGGTAAACAATAGGAAACAGTTGGGAGGGTTTTGCTCAGATGTCACTTGATGCCCAGTATTACGTAGGGTACTTTATATACTCCTATAGCTCACTCATAATACCTCTGCCTGTACTTGACACATTGTTGTAATTCTCTTTTCATCTCTACTCTCAGTTGCCCTCCTGGGGTCTTTAGATGCAGGGCTTTATCTTTCATTATTGTATCTCTAGCATCTAGAGTTCCTGGTACATAGTGGACATTTAATAAAGATTTATTGATAACTATAAGTTAAGCCGGGTATATTATCCTTCAAAGTTTAAGCTAAATTCATATGAAAATAAAACTGAAGAAAATTAAACTAGCATCAATTAGTGAAATTATGTAGTAAACCCATACAATTCAGTCTTGTACTTAAAGAAACTATTTGCCTATCTTTATATGAAAACAGTCTTGAAATGGGAATTGGGAAACTTAAAGTATTTTTTGCTTTATTGCTACAAAGTTTTTTCCCTAATGTTTTTGCTTAAAACTTAAATAAAATTGGAAAACTGTTGGCCTAACAAAATGTGTATTTTTGCATAAATCTAACCACTGACCTCTGTTTATGTTCTTTAAAATTTGATTCATTAGTGAAATTAGCAAGGTTCTGTGCTTTTCTCACCTCATTCAGTTTTATAATTAACCAATAAAAGCTTATTAGCTCTTAAGGAAGTTTTAGGAGCATAAATTGATTTATGGGCACCATATGGTTACATCAAAGGATTTGTTTTGTTTTAACCTGAATTGGATTCTTGAGCCCTTTCTTTAAATTAGAAATTCATGTTCTTTCTGTCAAGCAATACTAACGAATATCGAGTGATTTTATTTTAGTACCAGCTTACCCAAAATTGGTCATGAGATTCAAAGGATATTAGAGTTTTATAGTTCATCTGGTTTCCTACCTCTCATTTTGTAGATGGGTTGGTTAAATGTCTTCCAAGGTCATACAGCTTCAGTATCCAAGACCAAAATCCTAGGTTTCCAATCCCAAGTCTAAGGCTCTTTCAGTAAATTAAGTAAATTGAAGCCACTAATACATTATAAAGTTATTTGCTAGGGTTATTCTGATGTTTTTGATTCATGTAAGTATTCTTGTGTCACTTTAATTCTTAGCAATTGTTAATATGTTAAAGAGACTTTATATGTAATTTATATTGACTGCATGATCAGATTGATGTCAGTAAGATTATCACATTATAAAATATGGGAGTAGACACCAAATCCCACACCACAAATTTTTTTAATTGTACCCTATTAAAAAATAAGGGAAAATTATATGTAGTTTTGGGTGAGTTTGATATATGTGGTATTTAAATTTTACTTAATGCTGAGCTATTTTAGAGTAACCTCATCAGGTTGATCATGACCTCATTCAAAAACCATCTGTTCTATCTTTGAGTGTAGTTGCACTTGAATATCTTAAAAACTGTTGCGTTCTGTCCCTTTTGAAACTTTACATACGTTTACAATCTTCCCATTGCAACTTAGTGTTCAGAGGAAGCATTGGTGCAAAGAAGTGGAAAACAATAGATGATTAGAATAGACATTTTGTATTAACTACATTCTTAAAACATGTTGTGGTGTTGTTTTTCATAAAATACACATTTCACATAATTTTGCCCTTTCAGAACTATTGGGATATTCTTTTTATATATTTGATTTTATGAGTGATTTTCAAAAAACATGCATTTTAAACTTAACCAATTTAGATCATAGGTCTAATGAAAATAATCCTAAAAATAGTATTTTAAAATAATGTACTGCATGTAGAACACTTAATGTAATTCTACATTAATATTTTTTGCATTGTATAACTGGCTATAAGATAGCAACATAAGTAAATTAACATGTACAAACAGGAAGATGATTTTAAAGCATATGCTTTAGATTTTCAAACAGGATCACTCTGGCTTCTATGAAAACAATCGTTTTCATAGAAGTGGAGGGTTGTAAAAAGTAGAAGCAGGGAGGCCAGTTGGGTGACTGTTACAGTTGTATACAGGAAAACGCAGGGCACGGAGGGGGACTATCATTAGAAATAGGGATTTAGGATATATTTTGGAGGTAGAGGACTTGCTGATGGAATGGGTGTTGGGGAACCAAGTAAAGAGGAGAATCAAAAAGGATGGCTAGGTTTTTGGCCTAAGCAACTGGATATTGTGGAGAGATAAGTAAAACAGTTCTGAGGAGAGATGAAATCAAGAGTTGGATGCATGTTATGCATCCATGTGAAGGTAAAGTAGGCAATTAGATGTTCTAGTTAAGAGCTCAGTGGAGATGTCCGATGAAGTGGGAAAAATATTATTAGGGAGAGTTCATTATATATTATTAGAAGAGTTCATTATAGACTCTTCAAAGGACACTCAGCAGTAATGTCCTTTCTGGTGTAGTCTGCCTCTAACTGATTCTAAAAATATTCTTCCTATAATTCCTTTTGCTCACTTTCCATATCCCATGCCCACTCCCAATCCTTTTAACATGTTGCTTGGCATAGTTCTAATTTATTATTATTATTATTATTATTATTATTATTATTTAAAAGTAGTCAAGGCTGTGTAGAGCCTTGCAGTAATTCAAGAAGGTCTAATAGAAGTTCATTAATGTAAAGTTACTCAGAGAAAAAAGATTTGTTGGGGCATGTCTAGCTCCTATAAAAATGTCCCCTTAATTCCTGTCATTCAGAGAAAATGGTCAAAAAGGCATATTTCACAATAGCAGCAATTCTTCCATGCTTATGAAAGAAACTGAGAGCATTACTACTTTATAGGAGTGTGCTTGGGGAGCACAAGAGAGATTCACCTTTTTCAAATCCATTTCAATAGATACACAGGGACTGTAGGTTAAGGGATCAAAGTGGTTTTAAAAGCTTTGAGATGGATTTTAAAATACGGTGACCAAAAAGATTGGCAACGAAAGAGACATTTTTCTGGAACATACCACATAACTCAGGAAAATTGGAGAAGAGAACACTTTAGCTCAGAGATAGTCAGATTTTGCTTTTCTGGAACCAACAGATAATTCTGCTACTCTTTTTCTTTTTGCCTACATTGTTCTTAACAGTTGTGTTTAAATAGCTGTAGTTATATTTTGTAGTCTTCACTCCCATTTTAATAAAGGAATAACTAAAACATGTTCTAGGTAGACATTACAGGTATCTGTTCAACTACCAGTGCTGGTTGTTTTATGACATAACTGTGATGGTCATCCTTTAAACCAGGTTTATTCTGACAAAAGAAAATAAAATAGCATGAAGAATTAAGTTTTAAGCATAATAATTATACTAAAAATACTATTTATGGGCTTAGTTAAAAGCCCTCTCTATGTTGCTTAAGGGATCCAATCTGTGGAATTTTAATGTTTTAGTAGAATTAATTCCAAGCTTACTTTTTTCTAGGCATGGCTGCCCTAGTGAATAATATTCCATTAAAGTCTTTGCAAAACGTTCCTAATGTGCTTGAAATATTTAGAGGACAACAGTGTGTAATCAAGAGGCTGCCTCATCAATGTCTCTTTTCTTTCTACAGCCTTCGGAAGGAATACAATATGCATGGCAGTCCTTTACATAAATGTATGCTTATGTGTGCCACCGTAAACAACACTGCACAAGATGGCAATCTTTGTTCATTACATATATACTAGTAATATTATGTAGTGAATAATATTATGTAATATTAGTAAAATCATGTAATGAAGCTTTAGAGGTAAGACAAAAAGGAAGGAACTTGCAAACTGGAAAGGCCAGAGGAAAGGATGCACCTTGCCTAAGTTTTCATGACTAGCTCCTAGATGGTATGACAGAAACCGGAAAATGTGAGTCTCTCATCCCTAAAAAAGCCATACTGAAGTCAGATTTGATATCAGGTATTATATATTTGCAGAACTTTGCTTTTTGACTTGACCCATGAACTCTAGCCATATTTGGTCTCGTAATTTTTAGGCAAGATGCAAACCATCTAAAGATTTCTTGTTTTATTTCCCCAACCTTTTACAGATAGGACCACATTAAAAAAAAAAAAATGTTTATTTTTTGAGAGAGAGAGAGCAAGCTGGGGAGTGTCAGAGAGAGAGGGGGAGAAAACTCCCAAGCTGGCTGCACACTGTCAACACAGAGACTGACATGGAGCTCAAACTCACAAACTATGGGATCATGACCTGAGCCAAAACCAAGAGTCAGATGCTTAACTGACTGAGCCACCCAGGTGCTCCAGATAGGACTACATTTTTTAAAACTTTTTTTTAATTTGAGAAGTAATACATACATATGATTACTTAAAAAATTAACACAAAGGAGAGTATACTTTGAAGAGTAATTCTTGTCCCCATTCCTGAACTGTAGTCATCCCTGAAATATAATCTGTGTTGTACCTGTTTTCACTTTAAAACTTGGAGATTGTACATGTAGATATATCCCATTTTTTTGCTGCATCATCTGTTCTATTTCAACCTACCATAATTTATTAAAGATACTCCTCTATTGATGGACATTTGGTTCTGCTCATTGTTTCACTGTTATAAACAGTGCTACGGTCGATATCTTTTTATATAAATCTGCGCACAGCTAAGAGATATCTTAAATTCCTGGGAGAGCTTTTGCTAATCAGAAGACCTGCATTTAAAATTTTGAAGGCTAGAACCAGGGGTACATTTAAATGAAATATGATCAGTTATAATGTTGCGCCCGAGAGAAAAATCTCATAATTTCCTTCAGTTAGCAATTCATTCCAGTGTACAACTTGAATCATGAAAGAAAAGCAACTGTCAAAAGAACTTCCCTCTCAAACTTGCTGCTTCTGAATTTTATGCATTCTGATGTTTAAGACTTAGAAGCCTTGTTTCCTTTCATAATAATGAATTAGAAAATATATATGTCCCCACTCTTTCCAGAATTAGCTACAACTTTTCACATTAACAAAGAGATAAAACTTATCTCTGAATTGATGCCACAATGCCACATTCAACCAGTGAGACTTCTTACGTGAAGTAGACGATATTAACACTGAGGTACCATTCACTACCTAATGCTTTATCCTTTGCATTTAAATCTGTATATTCTTTGTAAGGTGACATATCAGCAAATATTGGTGCAGTTCTTCATAAAAAATAAATGCACAAAATAATACCTGTGGCACTGGCCACATTATAAAATTAAGATTCAGAGAAGTGCAGAGAAAGTAACAATACTTCCAGCCTTTATTTATTTATTTTTGCAGCCATGTACAATTTGAGAAAATTTGCTTTTTTTTTTTTAATTTAGAATGGCTTTGCATTGGTTTTGCATTTTGCATGGTGATAGCCTTTTGTAATATTTTTTATATCCTACTTTGTGTTTCTGGAATGAATTAAGGTCATTTTCAGAGGATGGTAATCTGGATTATGTTTGTAGAGTCAAACTGAATTTTCATTGCAAATACTACATAATACTCTTATCAAATAATAGCAAAGTAAGAGAAAAAGAGATACAGGTGTTTAGTAAAGAAAAACAACTGTAGAAAATACCAAAGCTAGAATAGCAGAGTTCAAGCCACTTTTGTCTTTAAAATGTCTTGTACACAGAAGAGTTTAACATTAGTTTGCTTTGAATAGTGGCACTATAGGTGATTTAAAATTCTTTGTTCTTTTAGAAGACTTTATTTTATTTTTCTACAATGAGTATGTGTGGCATTGCAATTTGAAAAGCCAAAGCTCTTTTTAAAAAGATACCGCATATCCTTCCAACTCTCCATTTTCTGTCCACACCCCCCCCCCCAATCTTCCATTGACTTTTCCTGCAATGACCCCTTGGGATTTTTTTTTTTTCTTTACTTTACTTTAACATGCCTGCTTTCTTGCTTTTGTTTTCTTATTTTTCCTGATTATGGTAGGGGACTAGTCCTACTCTTGCTTTGGATATGTAAATCAAGGAGTAAATTCTCAAGTAGACAGATATGATTTACAGCATCCCCAGTGCCCATGGCTGCTTGTGTTATCCCTTGTTAACAGCTGGAACAAAGCCAATTTTACCATTTTGGGGTTTTTTCCTTTTATTTTCTAAGTTTCATTTAATATTAATGTAACCATGTGAAAAATATTCTCCACCACTGCTAAAGAGAACATAGAGAAGAAGAAAGAATGAGGAAGGACGAGACCATTTACATTTGGGTTACATTAAATTTTAAAATAACTTTATTTTTCAGTACTACAGAGAAACCCATATTTGTTAATGAGTGGATTTTTAAGGATAGATTTAGCATGGTACAATTTGCAATAGCTTTTACTCCGTTAGTTACATCAGTATTTTTGTAGCTAGTAGGTCAGTTACCACCATTGTTAATGTTTCAGATGTTCTTGATTCATTTGGAAAAGCTGACTTGGGGTTGGGGTAGGGGGCAGTTAGAGAAGGAGGGAGCCAAACCATAAGAGACTCTTAAAAACTGAGAATAAACTGAGGGTTGATGCGGGGTGGGAAGGAGGTGAAGTAGGTGATGGGCATTGAGGAGGGCACCTGTTGGGATGAGCACTGGGTGTTGTATGGAAACCAATTTGACAATACATTTCATAATAAAAGAAAAAACAAAGGAAAGGCTGACGTCTGAAATAAATAAATAAATAAATAAATAAATAAATAAATAAATAAATAAATAAAAGAATTCTTTATTTATGAATTATCCTAAACTAACATATATTATTTGAATTTCTATTCTGAGCTTCTGTGTCTTTTAACAGTCTTTTGAAGTGTGTTTCAAATAACAGCAGACAATCACCAGAATGGGAGTGAATGACTTGTGGCAAATTTTGGAGCCTGTTAAACAACACATCCACTTGCATAATCTTGGTGGGAAAACCATTGCAGTTGATCTGAGTCTCTGGGTATGTGAAGCACAGACAGTCAAAAAAATGATTGGAACAGTCCTGAAGCCCCACCTCAGGTAGAGTAAAAGTTCTTAGGATATAAATGTATGATTGTATCAGCACATGACATCTTGGTTTTGTTTCCACTTTGTTTATTGTTGTTGCTTTACGTTTTGAGATTTTAAAATATATTAACATGTCTGCCTCTGCCATCTCTAAATTGATGACTCACAAATTTGTACTTCTTACTCTTTGAGCTCCAGATTCAAAGACCTAGCTGCCTGCTTAACATAGCCACTAGGATGCTTTGGCGACTAGAAGCCAGAAAATTGGGAGCCATTCTCTCTGTTTGACCCCTCCTCACATCCAATCTATCAGAAAGTCTTGCCAGCTCTACTTCCAGAATATACCATGTGTTCATAAACTTTGGTCAATGTCCAGAGGCACCACCTCACTGCCACCACCCTCTCATCTGTTCTGAAATGACCTCCTCATGAGTTTTCCTCCCTCAGTTCCTGGCCTCCTCCTTCTCCAAACTGTTTTCCATGTAGCACTTAGAACAATCATAAATCTCTCTTGCTTAAAAACATTTAGTGTTTTCTCAGTTCACTTAAAGCAAAATGTTAATAAATAAAATGTTATTGCATGTATGTAACCTTTTTGATACTAGTCTGATGTTCTTGCCATTATGTCATTACTGCTGTGTAGACTTTCACTATCAATGTATGAAGATTAATATATTATTAATTTTTATATTTAAGGAACTTATTTTTTCGTATCTCATATTTAACGCTAATGGATGTAAAACTGGTGTTCGTTATGGAAGGGGAACCCCCAAAGCTGAAAGCTGATGTCATAAGCAGGAGGAATCAGACTCGGTATGGGCCTTCTGGAAAAACATGGTCTCAGAAAACAGGGAGATCACATTTTAAATCAGTCTTAAAAGAGGTGAGCATTTAGATATGATTCAATAATTGTGATATGAAGTGGTGAGTACATTTTACTCTGATAAAGGTTGTTATATAATTATCTTTAATACTCACTAAACTTACTGTAAATAGAAGGCCAGTGTGTATAGAGACAAGTTGATATTCTGTAGTGAAACTGACCAAGTTCAAGCCCTGGCTCTGGCATATAGAAATTCTGAGATGTTGAGCAAGATTTTTAAATTATATCTGCCTCATTGCCTATCCTGCGCAATGAGGAAAGTAGCACTTTGCAGGGATAGGGTGAAAATTAGAAAAATTAAAAATATCTGATATTTAAAGCAACCACTGCATAGTAGGGAGTTAATACATGTTACCTGTTGTGACATCTTCAGCACTTAAAGAATTCCCAGAATAGAGATCTAATTAATTCATACTTCACTCATTCAGAATTAATGATAGTTCATATATAGAATATATATTTAGGACTTTCTAATTTTTAAAAGTACTTATTGTTATATTTTAATACACTTATATATTACAAAATATGTATTTTTATAGAAGTTAAGAAATGGAGAGATCATCTATAATGAAATATATAATGAAAAAAATAAAAAGCAACTATTATTTTGCCTCTCTTCAAATGTATATATTTTTTTAAACTTGCCTTTAATAGTGCACAAGTGATTTTTATCTTGGACTTTTTTTTTTTATGTTTATTTTTGAGAGAGACAGAGCATTAGCGGGGAAGGGGCAGAGAGAGAGAGAGAGGGAGACACAGAATCCGAAGCAGGCTCCAGGCTCTGAGCCATCAGCACAGAGCCCGACACAGGGCTCAATCCCACCAACTATGAGGTCATGACCTGAGCCAAAGTCGGCTGCTTAACCGACTGAGCCACCCAGGTGCCTCTATCTTGGACTTTTAACTTATCATACCCTTATATGCCTGTTGCCACATTCTTTCCAAATCCATCACTTGTAATAGTTGTGCAACATGTATGAAATACTATAAAAAGCTCTGAAATCATCCCTCATCATTTCATATATGGTTTGCTTTTCGGTTCTCTATTACATGTGAACTTATGAAGATTTTTTTGTGTACATAGCTTTTATTTGTGATTTGGGATTTTAACATAATTACCCAAAGTGGGATGGATGGATAGATAGATAGATAGATAGATAGATAGATAGATAGACAGACCAAAGTTTATGAATGATTTTATAGCTCTCGCCAGTCACTTTCCATCAGCACAGATATGAGATAAGCAGTTTCAGTACACCCAAAGAACATCAGGTGGTAGGAGGTTTATCTTTGTATTATTTAGTATATAAAAACAAAAGATATTTCTTTGTTTATGTAATATGTAGGAGTACATATAGTATATATTTAATATATATTGGTCTTTTTTTTTTAAGATTTTTTTTTTAATTTTAAATGTTCATTTATTTTTGAGAGAGTGCAAGATGGGGAGGGGCAGAGAGAGGGAGACAGAGAATCCCAAGTGGGATTGGGACAGCAGTGAGCTGTGAGCCCGAGCCCAAGCCCAAGCCCAACATAGGGCTCAAAATCGTGAACCATGAGATCATGACCTGAGCCAAAGTTGGTTGCTCAACCGACTGAGCCATCTAGGTCCCCCAGATTTTATTTTTAAGTAATCTATATACCCAATGCAGGGCTCAAACTCACAACCCCAAGATCAAGAAATTTTTCTCTTTTGTTTTCTTTATGTTAAGGATATAAACTTTTTATTATATTTGCTTTTAATTCATATCCCTGTTTTCTTTTTAATTATGGGTAAAAAGTTCATTTCTTTTAAACAATATTGTATAAATTAATCATTTTTTCTTGAAATTTTATTTTCTATTCACATAAGATTTAAAAAAATAGTTTTCAGTTGGTGACTTTTTCCACCTTAATGACTATCAGTAGTTGAAGAAAATATCTGTACTGGATTCTAATTATTTCTTGTATAGTCTGTTCCTAGAAATATCCATGGTCTGTATACTCAGGGCATTAATACCCAGTATAAAACAAAAAGATGTCCATCTCTTCTTGAGAAAATTGTTCCATTTCTGTTTCTTTATTGCAGTAATTGTGATGTCCTTAAGCATTTTGTGTGAGTGTTCAGTATTGCCTGAATGAATAAAACTTTCATTTTTATATTTCTGTACCCTGTTTCTAGGCCCTACTTCCTGCTAACCCACTGCAGTCTTTTAGGTATAAGCATGAAAACACAAATTAGTCTTCCTCCAATACCACCCCACGTGACAGACACTTAGGGTAGCAAAATTTACAACCAGCCTTCCAAATTCTGTGCTGGTTTTTGAAGAATTGGAATGACAATGCAGGAATCGAAAATAACTTCCAAATTCTTTTGTTTATTATGAAAAGGTAATTCTTATTTAAAGGAAGGCAGAAGCAACCCCTGTAATAAAACGATCTCCCTAAAGTCACCCAGCCAGAGTCCTGGAAAGTACTCGTTTTTTCTAACACAGTACTTTGTCTTTTTGAACCTTGTCCACCTTGGGCAACATCTAGCAGAGGTTTGCATTGTGTAATGTAGCATGCAAGCAATCAGTTAAAGCAATAGATGATATTTACTTTATCATTCTCTAAAACTACCGGTAAAAAGGCATTTTTCCTCACCATACCCAGTATTTCTCAATGTGGAATGTGAAAATGACAAGAAACAATGCAGTAGGCTATAAGGCTAAATTACAAGCTGTTCATCCAGATTCAACTCATAATGCAAGGAAAACTCACAGAGGATTGTTCATGAGTCAGCAAATTGATAGAAAGAAATCGCTTGCACAGACAATTGACTTCTAGGAGCAAATCAACAACTGGCTCCTACTTGGTTTCCCACAACATGAGAGTTTCATTGTACAGACATGATAGAGGAAGAAAAAAGAACCTTAAGGTCTCAAGTAAAATTGGATAATAGTATCTTCTTTGGAAGAGCTCATGTAAAGAGCTCCCATCATGGGAGAAGAATTTTTGTTATTTTGCAGATATTAAATCTTACTGTGATTAACTATTAATCATTTAGAAGATATTTCTCTTTAATCTTGAGATAACATTGACCAAAATGCAAATTGAATATTTTTAAATTAGTTTTTAATTGAATGTGGAGTGCTTTTTTAAAGTTTATTTATTTCAAGAGAGAGAGACAGCACAAATGGGGGAGAGGCAGGGAGAGAGGGAAAGAGAAAATCCCAAGCAGGCTCTGCACTGTCAGCACAGAGCCCAATGTGGGGCTCGAACTCACGAACTGTGAGTACCATGAGATCAAGACCTGAGCCAAAATCAGGAGTCAGACACTTAACTGACTGAGCCAACCAGGCATCCTGAATATGGATTACTTTTTAATGGATGTTAAAATTTTTTAAGTTTTCATTATAGAAAATTTTAAATCAACACAAAGTAATTAAACAATTATCATCAATCTTAAACAATTATCAACTCTTGTTTCACCTATGTCCCCACTCAGTCCCTTCTCCCATGTCGTTCTGGAGGAAATCCCAGACACAATATTGCTTCAGTCTCAATATTTCATTATCTTTGTCTAAAAGATAAGGGCTCTTAAAAATAAACAAAAACATAACCACAGTACATTTCTTATCGTCACACCTAAAGTTAAGCAATCATTCTGTAATGCCATAAAGTATTCAGTATTCAAATTTCCAGTTATTTCTTAAATATCAGAATTTGTAAAATACTTAAATAGTTAATATTTGTCATATAGAAATCAGTTAAACACTGAAAGAAAGAACAATAAAAATGGTCTTAGATATCTTGCTCCTACGTTTTCTTTCCAGTGCCTTGATATGCTGGAATGCTTAGGAATTCCCTGGGTCCAAGCTGCTGGGGAAGCTGAAGCCATGTGTGCTTATCTTAATGCCAGTGGTTGTGTGGACGGCTGCCTCACCAATGATGGGGATGCTTTCCTATATGGAGCCCAGACTGTTTATAGGAATTTCTCTATGAATACCAAGGTACCTTTGTTTCTTTCTGCCAGCATTTGTTTCACAAAGTACCTTTTTAAAAGGGATTATTAAATGATGAAATGAAACAATATGTGTAAAATGATTACCACAATACCTGGCACACAGCAATTGCTAAATGAAATAAATGTTTACTGTTGTTACAAATATCATTGACGCATAATTCATTTTCTTTGAAATGTGCATTTCTCTCTTAAGGGTTTGATTTGTTTCACATGGTTTAATTCTAAATGTTTTGATAATATATTATAAAAATGCATATGAAATGTTTTGCTTTGACCCCAGATTTCTATTTTTAGTAATTTGTCTTCAACAACACCTCCAAATATGCAAGAAGAGATGTATGAGGATGTTAATTGCAACATTATTAGTAATTACAAAAATGTGGCAGACAACCCAAATGCCCATTTCTAGGGAATGGTTGAATGCCATGGTTCTCAGAGAGGTCAGGGGAAATTTTGGTTGTAACTTTTCAAAGTTGGCCAAGACAACAGACATTTGGTAGATTGGAGCCCGGAAAGCTAAAAACCTCTTGCCAGACAATTCTGTTACCTCTCTGAAAATGTTCATTGTGTGCTCACTGAGAAACATTGCCTCAGAGTCCATTATAATGTAATAACAAGCAGTCCTTAAAAAGATACGTATTACTGATATTAAAGATATATTAGCAAGCAAAAACATGTTACAGAGTAGCACTTCCATATAATTCTATTTTTGCTTAAAAATATAGCTAATAATAAATATTTGTATTTATGCGTCAAAGTGTTTTTTGAAAGAACATGCGCTACACTATTAATAATAGTTAATTTTTTAAGTGTTTGTTTATTTTTGAGACAGAGAGAGACAAAGTGTGAGCAGGGAAGGGCAGAGAGAGAGGGAGACACAGAACTTGAAGTGGGCTCCGTGCTCCAGGTTCCTCACTGTCAGCACAGAGCCAGACACGGGGCTTGAACTCACGAACTGTGAGATCATGCCCTGAGCCAAAGTCAGATGCTTAACTGACTGAACCCAGGGGCCCCAATAATAGTTAATTTTAGATGATGCACTTACTGAGAATGTTTAATTTTTATAATATACACTTTGTGTAATTTTGTAAATTGAAAATATTTTGTAAAACATCAAAAATAATAAAGAGGAACATTTTGACTATAATAGTTTATTTTTTAAGCCATTTTTGAAACTATGACTTTATTTCCAGATATTGAAGTGTTGGAGTCTGAAGATCCTGGTGATCAGCACAATTTTTCCCACTTAACTTTAAGGAATAATTAAGCATTTAGAGACAACTCTGACCAATTAGTTTTTGTAATGCTTAATGTATAAATGTTTACTTTTTGAAGATGAAACTAAATCCGTACGTTCTTCCAGGATCCACATGTTGATTGTTACACAATGCCATCTATCAAGAGTAAACTAGGTTTGGATAGAGAGACTCTGGTCGGACTGGCAATACTACTTGGCTGTGATTATCTCCCAAAGGTACACTTAGATTGTCGTATTTACTTACTGGTCACAGTGTATCTTTTTTGATGTCTTACATGCTGCATAAATATGAAAATAATATGGCTATATGATTAATAACCTAACTTAGAGTATAATTTTAGGCATAATAAACAACTCAGTAACTAAAAGAACCAGCATTTCAAGTGGCATTAAAAAGCTGGTTCCTTGTGACACTGAATGTTACAAATGAGAATGGAATAGTAACTAGTCCCACAGCTTGAAGATCAAGACTTTAAGACTTACTCTAGACTAAGAGATTCACATTCAAGTTTTACCACCATTTGAAAAATGTATAGGAATCACTCTTTCCTCATATCATACCAATATTAGTTTCTATCACTGTTTTGTCTATTTTGTGGTTTTCAGTCTTCCTTCCAGCTTTCCAACTGCACATGCTCAATGTTATTACTGTTGCTAGGCAATATAATTATTGGGGTAAGCCATTCATCCCTCCTTGCTTCTTAGCATTGCACTGAGTTTTATTCATGAAAACATTTTATTTAAGATACACAATAAACAAATAGGTATACTAATAGGTGAGTGATAAATTAAGCATTACAAGGATAACCCCATTCTTAAGTATATTTAAAAATATTGAATGATTTGTCTTGTAGTTCTTAGTATGTAGTCCTGTCATCATGTCCTTACTGATCATTTCTGTATTCTTACTGAATCCCTTGTTAGACTACATATTCCATCCCCAAGAGAAGTCTATAATTTTATTTATTTTTTAATGTTTGTTTATTTTTGAGAGAGAGGCAGAGTGCAAGCAGGGGAGGGGCAGAGAAAGAGAGGGAGACACAGAATCCAAAGCAGGCTCCAAGCTCTGAGCTGTCAGCACAGAGCCTGATGCAGGGCACGAACTCACGAGCCACGAGGTCGTGACCTGAGCTGAAGTCAGATGCTTAACCAGCTGAGCCACCCAGGCACCCCAATCCCCAAGAGAAGTCTAAAGAAGAACGACATATATATTCTATATATGTATTATATATATATTCTCTCTCTATATATATATTCTATATATATGTATATATATATAGAATATATATTCTATATACTATATATATTCTATATATATATTCTATATATATTCTATATATATATTATATATATATAGAATATATATATATTTTTATCAGAGCTTAGGGGAGAGGGAAAAAATAGGATACTAAAATTATTAACCCTCATTTCTAACTTATGTCCTCAGTGATCAGAGAAATCACTATTTTTAAATTTATTTTTAATATAATGTATTGTCAAATTGGCTTACATACAACACACGGTGCTCATCCCAACAAGTGCCCTCCTCAGTGCCCATCACCCACTTTCCCCTCTCCCCCACCCCCCATCAACCCTCAGTTTGTTCTGTATTTAAGAGTCTCTTATGGTTTGCCCCCCTCCCTCTGTGTTTGTAAGTATTTTTTGCCCCTTCCCTTCCCCGATGGTCTTCTGTTAAGTTTCTCAAGATCCGCATATGAGTGAAAACATATCATATCTGTCTCTGACTGACTTAGAGAAATCACTCTTTTAAGTAGTAACTAAAGGAAGGAGGAGGAGGGAAACTTTTAAATAACACAAAAATAATTATTTCATTATAGTTCTCATTCTGAAATAGAAGATTTTTATTTCCCGTATGTCATTATATAATAATTAAAGTCTAGAAACAGCTGAATGTTGAAAGTAAGAAAAAATTCGCAAAATTAAACTCACAGAAACCAATTTTAGCTATAGTGGTGTTACATTATGCATTAACCTTAGCTATTTTGACATTTTCTATCCTTTGTAACGAAACCACTATCCATTTATATTGTTCTACTTAAAGATTTATAAGACTTATGGACTAACATGATTTACCTTCAAAAAGCTTAAGATGTAGCTAAATGCTAATATAAGAAGGGTGGTATACAAAATCTGTAGCAACCTGTATGCAAAGATATAGGCTGTAGCCATGAAACAGACTTCTGGGAACCACTCTTATGCCAGGTGTGACCCTTTTAGTAGCTGATCCTGACTGTAAGTGGGTTGGGAAGGAGATTCAGACTGGAGGGGAGACCCCTTTGCCAGCAGACACTTAGGATGCTTGTGCAATGAATATTTATTAACTGATTAGGAAGTATTCTTAACACTGGTATATCTGTCCCAGTGCACATTGCTAAATGGCAGCCCTGCTTATGAGGATACATGCATAAACTTCTCTAGGAACTGGACGACTCAAACAAGAAATTGTCCTGCAGATGTACATTTATTGACATTTTATTGTGTGTCAGACAGTTAACACTTGTTTTCATTTTTCTTAAGTTTTCATTTCAAGAGTTAACTTGGAAGAACATTGTTCTCTTTTGATATCCGAGTTTTTAAATATTAAATGTTCATCAGAGTAAATGAACATGCTTTTTCTGATTACAAATATAACTTGAAGTAGATCAAATTAAAAGATTATCAAAGTAAAGTAATTAACAGAAAAAGTAAAAGCCTTCTAAAATTCTTTTCCTCCCTCCCTTAAAATAAGTGCTGTCAGCAGTTAAGTATATAACCCTGTGACTTTGTTGTTTGCATAGATTAATGGATGATGTAGTAGTTATTTTACTTACAAATTTAGATCACAGGGTGAGCTATTCTGCAATCTTTGTTTTACACATGGCAGTGTACCTTGCACGTCTTTTCCTATCGTGACCTAGTTACCTTATTCTGTCAGCTGCACTATCTCAGACTGCAGGATATGCCATACTTTATCTCTCCATTCCCCTGTGATTAACATTGGCATTTCTTTTCCACTTTCTGAAAGGGAGTCCCTGGAGTTGGAAAAGAGCAAGCATTAAAACTTATACAGATTTTGAAAGGGCAAAGTTTACTTCAAAGGTAACTAAAACTTTCTTGTGACATTAGACATTTATTCTTTTTGAACTGAATAGTAAATATTTCAAAAAGTATTATGCTTTCTGAGACAGAGTTTTGTATTTTTAAGCTCCTCTATATTTTCATTTAAAATCACAGATTTAAAAAATAATAATAATAAATAAACAAAATCACTGATTTTTATTTATTGTGAGGTTTTTTTAAAGAAAGGATGAAAGTATGTGTCCTAAGCCATATTGTATTTTTTTCATTATTAGGTCACTACAAACACAAGTAGTAAGATGCCAAATGTGTTTATTTATAACCTCGGGCTTTTACCACAGGCTATTTTAGACTATTTTGCCACCAAGTAAAGGTAAACATAACTGTGAAATAATTTTTATTTAAAATTATTTTCTATATAAAATATTTTGATATCATATACTCTATAAGTGAAATGCCTGACATATTGCAAATATTTAATAAGTAACACTTGGTCAAAATTTTTCCTTGAGTGCCCTTTCTTCTATAGCCACATATTTAGTAATATATAAATTCTAATTGATTTAGTCTATACAATTTGAGGATTCAAGACAATTAAGGTACAGAATATATGGAAGTTTACCAACTGTGCTATTTAGTTTTGAAACCATGTGAATTATGTTTACTTAATGAAAGCAACAGTCTATGTTAATATTAATTATTTACTATTTATTTTTAAATTAATATTAATGATAAAGTGTCAAATGAATAAGAAGGAACTGGGATACTAGGAGACTTAAAGCAGTCTTGGCCTCCAATAGGTTTGAGATGGTGAGTGCATGAAAGGAAACATTAAGTTGTAGAAATCAAGAAGGAATGACCATGAAAAAAACTTGAAATTGTTGTGCTCCTTCGAAAGCTATAAAGCTACTGATAGATCTAAGACTTCAATATATCCATTACTGGTATCAGTGAATATGATGCCAAAGCAGGAAAAAAAAGATATACTTTGGCCTGGAATCATTTGGGAATGTGAAGAATAATATAAAGAATAAAAAGCAAGAAGGTATGGCACTTGACTAACTACAGATCATTCTTATTGTAATAGTTTCAGCAAGTATGTATTTTTGGCAACATTTTATGAAATGTTTGAACACTTGAAGAGAATAAAATTATATTTTATTACATTACATAAAATTACATTATCATTATGTGCCATTCTAACTGATTAATTTAGACTGACTTTCCCCCTAGGTTTTTTTTTCTTCCACATTTGAAGTTTCTGTGTATTTAACCAGCATCTATTAATGCTAATTTTTAGCAAGCTTATACTTGGTCTTTGTAATAAATGAATCAGAAATTCCAAAAGCCAAATAATAACTCCTAGTGTCAGATCCTGCACAAGGTACTAAAGAGATAATTCAGCTTTTTATTCGAACTTTAACTTCTATAAGCAGAGGAATATAATTCAGAGCACTTATGTTTTATGATGAATACTTAACTATCCCCTTGGTGGTTTTATGTTACCTAGAATTTTGGCCAAAAATAAAATTAACTTTTTATTCAGTGGACATTTTAGTTGAAAGCATTTTCTTTAAAATCACTCATTTAACAGGTAATGTTTTTGCTGCTTGCATAAGAGATTAAGAAAATGATAATTTCTTTTTTTTTTTTTTTTTCAACGTTTATTTATTTTTGGGACAGAGAGAGACAGAGCATGAACGGGGGAGGGGCAGAGAGAGAGGGAGACACAGAATCGGAAACAGGCTCCAGGCTCTGAGCCATCAGCCCAGAGCCTGACGCGGGGCTCGAACTCCGGGACCGCGAGATCATGACCTGGCTGAAGTCGGACGCTTAACCGACTGCGCCACCCAGGCGCCCCAAGAAAATGATAATTTCAAATGGTCTAGATTTTTTAAACAACTTTTACCCAGAAGTTTGATGTTCTATTTAGTTTTATCCTTTACCCTGCTCCCAATTCCTGATACAGGGTAATGTTCATGTACATGATTCTATTTATTTTATACTCTGGCACACAGAAGAGAGATCAAACAGGTATATACATCTCATTCTCTCTACATATTGCTGCCTAACTTAGGATTCTTTAAAAAAAAAAAAATGAATACAAGAGTATACACATGAACACATATACACATACTCTTTTTCTCTCTTCCCTCACCCTTCCTCTCTCTCCTGCCTCCTCCCTCTCCTCCCCGTCCTGTGTCCTCCTTCTCTTTTCCTCTGTGACTGTCTGGTTCTCTCTTCCCCCTGTTGCAATTCTGTTGTCTTTGGAACCACATTTTTAAATTGAGGTACATAGACTGAGAGTTTTCAGAGGCTGGGCCAGCAACTTCATCTCCTGCAAAGGGAAAATGAGACAGGTGATAAAGGAACAGAATAGCCTGACCTTTGAGAGCATGGCATTTTGGTGACCTTGTTTTTGTTTTGTTTTGTTTTGTTTTCCTTTTAAAATCATTTTCCTTTACAGATTTACTCAGTGGAATGAAAAACCTTCTTTCTCTGATCCACAGCCAGTAGTTATTAAAAAACTGGCCCATTGTTCTGTGTGTTCCCATCCAGGTAAGCAGACATAGGGGGTGATATCTCTAGAATATAAGTGTCTGATACCCACATCCTGTTCTGGTTTTCTTGTTTTTAATTTTTACTTTATTTTGAGAGAGCGTTCCCACGCACACACACACACACATGCACACACTCACATGTGCCATTTGGGGAGGGGCAGAGAGAGACGGGGAGAGAGGATCCAGTGGGGGCTCTCTGCTACAGCAAAGAGTCCATTGTGGGGCTCAAGCTCATGAACCTTAAGATCATGACCTGAGTCGAAGTCGGAGGCTTAACCAACTGAACCACCCAGGCACCTCATCCTGATCTTATAATACTTCTTACATGCCTACACATACATACCTGTCTTCTTCAGTAGATTGAAAATTCTTGGTGTCAGGAGTTGTGTCACATATACATAGTAGGTACTCAATAATTGTTAATTGATTGAAATAATGTGATGTAAGTGATAAATACAGGGTAAGTGAAGTTTTAAACTATGATACCAAATTACTTAGATGTTAAAATTATGTTTTGAATGTAGAAATCCATTTAAACAAAAAAATATATCCTGCTAAGTCTTAGGGGAAAATCGAACTGAAAGCATTTGTTTTTATTGCATGAAGATAGTGACTTAACACTAATTTCTAATACATGTTCATTGTTATTGAAAATAGCTTGGTTCCTCTTCATTAGTCTTGTTTAAAAAAATAAATAAATAAATAAGATGTCATTACTGTATACTGGATCAGAAACACCTTTCACTCCCAGGAGAGACTAGGAGATCTTATTAGCTCATCTTTTAAAAGAAATTCTTTATCTATTTGTCTTAATATATGTTCAGAAACATTGTTAAATTAGAGACAAAATCATAGAAGAAATAAAAGTTTTATAAGATGTTTTATAAAATTCCATTCTGTAGTTTTTTGATACTTTATAAAATGACAATTTTAGTTTCTATCAATTATATGTGCTCTTCTGTATACTCAAACCAATGTTAAAGGTGGTCATGCTTTCGTTCTAAGGGAGCTAGGGCCCCACACCGGTGCCACATTCATAGTATATTCATGTTCCAAGCAGTTTAAAAATAGCTGTAGAGGGGGGCATCTGGCTGGCTCAGTCAGTGGAGCATGTGAGTCTTGATTTCAGGATTGTGAGTTTGATCCCCACAGTGGGTATAGAGATTGCTTAAAAATAAACTCTGTATAACTAGATGGCTCAGTCGGTCAAGTGTCCAACTTCAGCTCAAGTCATGATCTCAAGATTCATGGGTTCAAGCCCCCACCTCAGGCTCTGCTCTGACAGCTGGGAGCCAGGAGCCTGCTTCAGATTCTGTGTCTGTGTCTCCCTCTGTAGCTCCTTGCCCCTCCCCCACTCTCACTCTGTCTCTCTCAAAAATAAACATTAAAAAAATTTTTTTTAATTAAAAGATAAAATCTTTAAAATAAATGAATAAATGAATAAAAATAGCTGTGAGGTAACTGAATTAACTAGCAGAGGTAATTAACTTATATTCTTTTAATATTCTCATTAAACCATTTCATGAATTATTCTATTAAGTAATCTTTTTTAATGCTAATAATTATATCCCATTTTTCTTGCATATAGCTACCAAATAAGCCACAAAGTTTTAATTGTTGATTATTGTAAATGTGTAACTTCTGGTTACAAGTTAACGCTTGCAGATAGAAGAGTAATTTATAGAAACAAAAATAGTGTCAGGTAAGTGTAATAGCTCAGGATCTATTTTGTCTTAAGAATTACTGTAGTGTTCATTATTCTGTTCAACCTAAATGTATTGGAACCTTTCTATATGCTAGGCACTTTGCTAGGCAGTATTCGTTTTTAAAAATTTGGATAAGGGCAAAAAAAAAAAAAAAAGATGTGTGTAGAAAGTAAATCTAAAAAGCAGTGAAAATCATACTTTGTGTTTCCATCAAGGTTCACCTAAGGATCATGTACGTAATGGCTGCAAACTGTGTAAAACTGATCGATATTGTGAACCACATGATTATGAATATTGCTGTCCTTGTGAGTGGCACCGTGCAGAGCACGATAGACAACTAAGTGCAGTAGAGAACAGCATTAAGAAGTAAGGTTTTTTTTAACTTATTTTTTCTGTCCTTACCTATTTATACACCTCTACTCAAATTACTTCCACATAATCTTCCCCCATGTCTAGATTAGTAACATTTCACAAAATCCTTTTTTTGATTTGGTTCAAATATTGGGCTATCTCAGAAGATAGTGATTTAATAGTTACTCAAAGAGAAGCTTGAAGACTAGGATATTATCCAAGAACATTTTTCACTAAATGAGCAGAAATTGGATGAGATGAATTTAGAGGCTGAGTTGCCTGATTATATTAACAACATGTATATAATTTATTTTCAGAAAAGCTTGCGGTTGTGAGGGATTCCCTTTCCATGAGGTAATAACTAATAGCTCAAATGTGTGTTTTATTTCAGAAGTTCTTTTAAAAAGTTTGAAATCTGAATTCCTATTTTATTTTCTCTTGCTAGGTTATTCAAGAATTCCTTCTGAACAAGGATAAGTTGGTGAAGGTTATCAGGTACCAAAGACCTGATTTATTATTGTTTCAGGTATCAGAAAATACTTACCTTATGGTATGTAGTGGGATACTAGGAAGATAAGGGATACTCACTTTGGTCTAAGAGATTTAAAACAGCTATTGACTGCCCATGTATTTTTCAGCATTTATTTCTAGTTTTCATTCCTTTGCCACATAGGGACCATACTTTGCAGACCACACCCAGAAAATTTGAGGATTGAATATGTTGTTATAAAAGGTGGTATAGGGGCGCCTGGGTGGCGCAGTCGGTTAAGCGTCCGACTTCAGCCAGGTCACGATCTCGCGGTCCATGAGTTCGAGCCCCGCGTCGGGCTCTGGGCTGATGGCTCAGAACCTGGAGCCTGTTTCCGATTCTGTGTTTCCCTCTCTCTCTGCCCCTCCCCCGTTCATGCTCTGTCTCTCTCTGTCCCAAAAATAAATAAATGTTGAAAAAAAAATTAAAAAAAAAAAATAATAAAAGGTGGTATAGTTTACAAGGTCAATGGAATTTTTTTTTTTTTCAGTATAGTTGATATACAAGGTTACATTAGTTTCAGGTGTACAACTTAGGAATGTGACAAGTTTATACATTATGCTGTGTTCACCAAAGGACATTGGGATTTTTAATCAGTGACATAACTTTAAATTTGGACAGTGTATCACTTACTCTGTGACCCTGGATATGTGTTATCCTCAAAATAGAAATAATATTGCTTATTTCATGAAGTCACTGTGAAGATTAAATGAGATTGGGGCACCTGGATGGCTCAGTCAGTTAAGTGTCCAGCTCTTGATTTTGGCTCAGGTCATGATCTCATGGTCGTGATATTGAGCCCCACGTCAGGCTCCACAATGAGCACGGAGCCTGCTTAAGATTCTCTCTCTCTCGGGGTGCCTGGGTGGCTCAGTCGGTTAAGTGTCAGACTTCAGCTCAGGTCATGATCTCATGGTCCTGTCCATGGGTTCAAGCCCTGCATTGGGCTCTGTGCTGACAGCTTAGAGCCTAGAGCAAGCTTCAGATTCTGTGTCTCCCTTTCTCTCTCTGCTACTCCCCTGCTCATACTCTGTCTCTCTCTCTCTCAAAAATAAATAAACATTGAAATTTTTTTCTTAAAAATTCTCTCTCTTGCTCTGCTCTTCTCCCCCACTCATACTCTCTTTCTCTCAAAATTAATAACTAAACATTAAAAAAAAAGATTAAATGATATTATTTATAATAGCCCCTAATACAGTGACCAGAGAAACAGAGTGGTTCAATAAATTGTAACTACTTGTTGCTTATCCCTACCAACCTCAGTAGTAATAATGGCAGCCAACATTTATTGAACATTAAAATTTGCTGTGATATTTAACCCATTACATGTAACTTCACTTAATCTTTGTAATCTCTGAGCTGGGTTATATTTTATGATGGAAATCCTGAGGCTAAAAGAGGTTAAGTAATTTACCCAACATCTCAGAAATATCATACTAGGGTTCAAATTGACAACCCTCACACTTGATCATTGTACAATGTTGCCTCCTTAGGAAACTCCTTATTCTTTCCATGAATATTCTCATTGATCCTGCTTTAACTAATGTTAATTCAATAGGAAAAAAATAATACCACTTAAAAGTGCTATTTGTCTCCAAGAGATAACAAAATCTTGTTTTGTTTTATATTTACAGCGATTTACTCTTGAAAAAATGGAGTGGCCCAGTCACTATGCATGTGAGAAATTGTTAGTGCTTTTGACCCACTATGACATGATAGAAAGAAAGCTTGGTAGAAGGAATTCTAATCAACTACAGCCAATTCGGTAATATAAAGAATTGAATGAAGAAGTCTGTGTGTTTCCATTTGAGTATCTTATGATCTAAAATAATCTTCTTAATATCTTTAATAGTGGGGTGTATAGCTCTCTATTATATAAAGTTGGAGTAAAGGTCTAGTAGAAAATATTAAGAGCTTATTCAGGGCTTATAGTCAACCTAACAGTAAGTTTGTGCCTTCACACACTTTTCTACTCAAACAAGTAGTGATACCAGATTATTAAAAGAAATAAACATAAAGTGATATAGCCAAGCTTAACCATAGAACTATTTCAATGGACCAGAAAGGGAACAAAAATGTAAAGTGAATGAGGAACAAAAACTAAGAATTGGTGAAACTCAGTGAAGGGTATGTGAGTGTTCATTGTGTTATTCTTGCAACTTTTCTAAAGGTTTGAAAATTTTCAAGCTGAAAGTTTGGCGGGGGGAGTATCAAAGAAAAAAGATAAACTACAAAGGAATGTCAATCTGATAACACAAATCTTTCATGACACTAATAGATGCCAGAAGATGATAGAGTAACATTTCAAAGCTTTGAGTAAAAATAATTGGCAACCTAGACATCATTAATGCATGATTTACTGGTTGGTGAGTAAATCACAGATCCTCATTAAAACCACTGTTAAAGGATGTATCTAAGCAAGAAGAAAAATGAACCTAGAGGGATGATGTGGATAACAAAAAACAGTGGTCAATCAATAAAGAGAAATCAATAAAATGTATTAGCTAATTTAATAAATTGGAAAAATATGTATATAAATAGCTGCATAATGCTTGATGATTAATGTATGATGATGATAATAAACTAAAACTTCCAAAGTATACATGTAAACACTGAAGGGTAACCACTAAAACACCAGAAATACGATCTCTGTCTTCAAAATTAATACATAAAATAGGAAAGTAAAATTGTCAAACCAAAAGAATACAGGAAGGAGGAGAGGGGAAGTACCACAGAAAAAGCTTGGTAACAGAAACACAAAACAAGATGTACGAATGTGTCCAGCTAAATCAGTAGTCACAATAAATGTAACTGGATTAAACTTCCTTATTAACAAAAAATAGGCTTTAAAAGAAAGATCATTATTATGGAAAAGAGGAACACTGAATAATAATGAAATCTGATAGGGTAAAACAATTACAAACTCTGTACACTTAACAATAAAATTATCTTTTGAATAACTAGTCAGAGGAATAACTATGTCGTAATTCTTTATAGTATTTTTAGAATATTATAAAAATAGAATAAAAATCAATGGAAATTGAATAATCTACAAATTGGAAATTTCCAAACACCTACTGCAGTTGGACCTCATTAGAAGAATTTGTTTTTCAGAATTGTTAAAACCCGAATCAGAAATGGAATTCATTGCTTGGAAATAGAATGGGAAAAGCCTGGTATGTATTCACCTTAGGCAAACTTTGTAACATTTAATCATATATGTTTAGCAAATATTGTATACATATATAGAACATGTATGTATGTAAAAGATAAAGACATATCACATTCACTGAGGATTGATTTCATAGTTTACCTGTGCTATTTAAATAAGTTTTGATGAATAGTAAATATTAAAAATTTCAAGTAATTTTAATACCTTAAGTTGACCTTTATTTTGTAATGTTTAAGAATATAATATAGAAGCAGTTTTGATTTCTATTAAGAAAATGCTGCTGTCTTCTTCTTTACTCTGTTTTGTTTTTATGGGGATGTATAGTTGTCAAATTACTCTTATTTTGCTGCAGACGAAAACGCAGTGAACTCTGAGCTACCTCCAAAACTGAAGGCAGGGAAAGCACAGATCATTTAAAATGGAAAGTGATTGCAAATTCATTTCTGTCTGGCTTTGAAGTTAGATTGTGTGACTATATGTGAATAAGTGAGGCAGTAGATTTGTCAATGAAAGTTTAAGTTGTAGATGATTTTGAAGAATGAAATTATAAAGAACTAGATAAACTACTCTAAGCAATAACAGGAAAATAGCTGAAGAATTTTGAAGACTGTTTAGGAACAGTTCCACCAACTGTCGTATATTTTCAGGAAAGAAAATAGCATTGACCCAGTTCGGCAGTACATCTCCTCTGTCCAAATCAAGCATCGTTCTTGTGGGTTCTGTTGCTTAAGGGAGAAGATGTAAGCAAGCTGTTTAACTAGGAAATAGTTTGTTACCTGTTTCCTCTCTTTGTACTTTAAACTCATCAACTAATATTTTCACTATAGTGTGGCTTCTCATGCAGCTTTGCACTCATGTAGGATAAACATAAGTACCTAACCTACTATTTATATACCTTATTGTAAATTCAACATGCAAGCATTCTCATTTTCATGTATCAGCCACTTGTGAGTCCAGTGAGCCTGAGTATATCCTCAATTCTGTTCTTTTCAGAAGCCACCACTAAAGAAAGTTAATGTTGTGGTTTTAGGAAACTGTTCCCACTCTTTTTCTAGAAATTTTAACACTCCTACTGAATTCAAACCAACTAACCTTATCTAAACAAAGTTTTCTATTCTGTAAGTACCATCTTTAAAGCAAGAGAATTTAAAGTTCTAATTTTGAAAGGAATCATTTTCCAGGTCTTGCAAGGCAGAAGAAAATCAATTCTGCACTAGTATCAATAAATTATTAGAATAGAGATATTGTAAAGCAAGATTTGTAATGAATCGTCGATTTGCTCATGATTTAGTTACCTAGAAAAATTGAATTTTACAAACCTTCAGTTAAGGCTGTTTTTACTGCATTTTTAATCTTTTAGAACATTATGCTATGGAAGATAAACATGGAGAATTGGTTCTAAAAACAATAGAAGAATTATCGTTGTTTGAAGCAGCTTATCCCGAGATTGTTGCTGTTTACCAAAAACAAAACTTAGAAATGAAAGAGAAGAAACAAAAAAGTAAGTATCACATTTGATAGCTGTTCATACCACACACAAATGTTTAATGTTCTATTTGAATCTATCTTGTCTATATTTTGCTGAAAGTTCTATGAAATCAAGAGCTAGGATTATACTCTTGCTTCTTTGTCTTGAAATACTTCTTTTAAAAAAATTTTTTAAAATGTTTTTAATGTTTATTTATTTTTGAGAGAGAAAGCGTGAGCAGAAGAGGGGAGAGAGAGAGAGACACACACACACACAGAGAATCTGAAGCAGGTTCTGGGCTCTTAGCTGTCAGCACAGAGCCCGATGCAGGGCTCAAACTCACAGACCATGAGATTATGACCTGAGCCAAAGTTGGATGCTTAACTGACTGAGCCACCCAGGCACCCCTTGACATATTTCGTTTAAAGCCATGAGTAAACCATTCTACTCTGTGACTGCTAAATAAACCAAGTGTTAATAGTAATTGTATTAACCACTTAGCGAGCAACTAGTATGTATAACATCTTTTGGATTATAAATACATTTTCTTTATTTCCAAGAACTTGATGAGAAAAAAATTCAATTATAACATTGTTTCCAAAAGAAAATATTTTATAATATTTTGTTAATAATTATTTTGTTATGATTATAATATAGTTTCTAGGAATACACCGAGACAAGAAAAGGCAAAAATTGCTCATACAGAAAATTTCTGATCTGTACTCTTTATTTATTTACTCAAGGTAGGGAAAATGAAATTGATTTTAATAATGCTGTATTTTTTTTCTTTTCAGGCTTGAAAATTAAGCATAAAGAAAACAATTGGCCAGAATCAGATAATAAGAATTTCCAGTCACAGATGACTTTAAACCCCACATGTGACATCTTTTCTAAGCAGAATTCCAAGTTAAATTTGGAAATTACCCCTCATTGTCCATTATCCCAGAAATCTATTTCTGCATCATTGAATAGCTTGCTTTTACCTGAAGATACCCCTTGTTTGAATACACAAGAACATTTAATGTTTTCTCCAGGACCTTTGCCTATGCAGCAAATTACAGCTGTCAGTAAGTCTTTAATTCCAGAATCTACTCAACCTAGTACCTCATCCTATAATGTATCGGTGATTGCTGATCTACACTTAAGCACCATTGACTGGGAAGGTACTTCTTTTAGTAATTCTCCAGCTATTCCAAGAAATACTTCCTCTCATGGTTTAAAATCAGAACTTGAAACAGCCATCGCTGAAAATTTTAAAAATATCCCAGAACAATCGTCCTTTGCATCAGAATGGTGCACCACAGACATTAATGAAGTATTGGATAGGGAACTTCAAAAGATTGATGATACTGAAGAACATCTACTTTCTGGCATTACTGATTTACATCTTCAAGATTTGCCTTTAAAGGAACGAATACGTATAAAATCATCATATCCTCCGGATAATGCACAACCAAATGTCGACCTGAAGACTTTGTCCCTAGTTACCATAAAAGAATCTTGTATTGCTAACAATGGTTCTGATTGTCAATCACATCTTTCAAAGGATCTTCTAGGAAATCATTTGCAAAATGAATCTAGAAAATCTAAAGTTCTAAAAGGAGACTATCTATTTCAAGAAAACTATAAAATGAATACTTCTGTACCTTATTCTGTCAATAACCCAGTAATAGTAAAGACCTCCAGAGTTGGACCATCAAATACTGCTTTAGATTATAATAGAAAAGTTGATGTGCAAAGCACTCAGAAAAGTGTAATGAAGAAGAGTGTTTGCCTCGACAGACACTCCTCTGATGAAGAAAGTGTCCCAGTGTTTGGGAAAGCTAAATACACAACTCAAAAAATGAAGCCTCGTTCTCAGAAGCATTATCCAGCCCCGTTCAAGAAAGATGATGCCAACAAGTTGAATAATCCTAAAATACATATTAAAGAAACTGAACAGTGTGCCCAGGCTTATGACACAGCTGGAAAGGAAGACTGTTTCCCAGATGCAGCTAAAGGTTCTCTGGGTTTTCTACAGCGTCCTAAGGACAAAGGTGACTGTGGTACTTATTTGGGTAGTCCTCTTCCTTTATGTCAAAGATTAAAACTAAGGTTCCAAAACTCTTGAAATGAAATTAAAAATATTTAAATATAACGTAGTATTTTAGTACCATAAACACAATCTCTGCATTTGGCATAAAAATGTAATGTGCTTCTGTATGTCATGAGACACTCTTTTCCATTTTTAATTAAAATTGTAATAAAAGACGTTACCTAAAACTTTGGTTTTAAAAGGTGATCCTTGTGAGAAAAACTTCAGATAATGTACACTTCTAAAACATACTTTTCCATTTTTATATCGTTCTTGATTTTTCTTTAGTTAAAGCTTTAAAATGTTAATACAGTACTAGGAAGATGTTTCCTCTATTTGCTCACTTTTATTCATTTTGTTCACAAACCTCTAAAGTTTTGTTTTTTTTATTTCAGCTTGTTCCCAAGAGGATAACTCTTTGTAATTGCCTACTCTCTCTCAATGTCTTCTGTTGTGCTTTTCCTGAGAGTTGTATTTTCTCTCAATATGAAGATACATTTAGGGTGCTCTTCCAGTTGTGCTAATCTTATTCTTTTCATGAGGGCAAAAATGGAAAAGGAGGAAGATGCTCAAAATAATTAGGAAAAATCATGGTTATAATGGCTGACTAAATTGAGGAAAGCTACTTCTTACATAACCCCGGGAGTTCACAGTATGCCAAATGGAAAAAGATCTGCAAGATAGAATGTATAATGAGAAGAGACTTAGAAATTTGCTCAGTATCACACAACTAATTAATAATGGTGTGGGAACCAGGTTTCTTTCCTCCAATTTATTGGCTTTTCTGTTTTCTTTTTTTTTCTTTCTGTAGCACTTTATTTCCTTTCTTTTTAAAAAATAAAAGTGAATTTGTACAATATTAACTTCAATAACCCTAAATATTGTTTTACATAAATTTATTTAGCATTCAAAAACTCTAGAGGTAACCAGGTTGGAAAGCAAAAAGTAAAACTGTTGTTATTTGCAGATGACAAGATCTTGTATCTACAAAATTCTAATGAACTCACTAAAAACTATTAGAACTAATAAAAGATCAATATGCAAACATCAATTATATTTCTATATACCCACAGTGAATAATACTAATGAAATTAAGTAAATTCTGTTCACAATAGCATCAAAAGGGATAAAATACTTTGGAATTAATTTAACAAAAGAAGTGTAAAATTTTTACTCAAAACTACAAAATACTGTTCAAAAAAAAGAACACCTAATAAATGGAAAGACATCTCATGTTCTTGGATCAGACCACTTGATATTAAGATGGCAATATTGCCCAAACTAGTTTCCAGATTTGATGCAATCTCCATCAATTCCAGCTGATTTATTTGCACCAGAGTACAACCTGATTCTAAAATCCATATGGAAATTTAAGGGACACAGAATAGGTGAAACAATTTTTAAAAAAAAGAAATGAGAGAACTTTCCCTTCCTGATTCTGATTTCAAACTTACTATAAGGTTTCAGTAATGAAGAATGTGCTGTAATGGCATAAAGGTAGACCTATAGATCAATGGGATGGAATTGAGGGTCCAGACATACACCCTAACATTTATGTTCAATTGATTTTCAACCAGAGTACCAACACAGTTCAATGGGGAAACAGTTTTCTTTGAGAAATTCTGGTACTACTGGATATCCATATGCAAAAGGATGAGTTTTGAGCACTACCTCATACCATATTAACTCAAAAATGGATCAAAGACCTGGTTGCAAACTACAAAACTCTTAGAAGAAAACATAGACATACGTCTTTGTGACTTTGGATTAGGTAAAGATTTCTTAGATCTGGCACCAAAAGCTCAGACAACAAAAGTAAATACATCGTACTTCATTAAAACCAACAATTTTTGTTTTTCAGAGGATACCATCAAAATGAAGAAACAACCCATAAAAAGTATAAAATATTTTCAAATGATAAATGTGATAGAGGACTTGTAACTAGAAACGTGTCTCAATAGCTCTTACGACCCCCAAAAAACAAATGAATAAATATATCTGAATAAACACTTCTCTAAAGATGTACAAATGGCCAGTAAGCACATGGAAAAACTCAAAGTCATTAGTTACCAGAAAAATATAAACCAAAACCACAATGAGATACTACATTACACCTAATAGGATGGCCAGAATCATGAAGACGGATAACAACAAGTGTTTGTGACGACGTGGAGCAATCGGAACCCTTCTATCCTACTGGTAGGAATGTAAAATGGGGCAGCCATTTTGGAAAAAGTTAGGTGGTTCCTCAAATGGTTAAACATAGTTACCATATGATGCAGCAGAACCACTTCCAAAAATATACCCAAGAGAAATGAAGACCTGTGTCCACACAAAAACCTTTACACAAATGTCCATAGCAGCATAGTTCATAATAACCCCAAAGTGGAAACAACCCAAATGTCCATCAACTGATGAATGGGTAAACAAAATGTGGTATATCAATACAGTGGAATATTGGCAATAAGAAAATGAAGTACTGATACCTGTTACAATATGATAAACCTTGAAAGCATGCCAGTTGGGAGAGGCCAGTTGGGAAAGATGGCATGTATGATTCAATCTATGTACAAAATTCCAAGTAGGTAAATAGGTAAATCTATAATCTGTAGAAACAGAAGGTAGACTTATGGTTACCAAAGGCTATGGGGGATGTGGGAGAGGAGGGGAGGTTGAGGATGGAGAAGGGAAAATGAATGCTAACTGGATGGTTTTTTGGGGGAAGTGGGTGGATAAGGAAAATGTTCTAAAGATTGATTGCAGTGATGGTTGCAAAATTCTGAATTTACTAAAACCATTGAATGGTGTGATTTAAATAGATATATTCTGTGGTATGTGAATTATATCACATTATATCACAATAAACAAAAACACATTAAAAACAAAAAGGAATTGTACAGCATTATACCTGTCCAAACTCTTTAATATCTAAAATGTTTATACTCTAACCTCCCCATTTATACACTGGCATCATTATATTATAGATTAGAAAACAAGTCCAGAGTAACAAAGAGGTTTTCCTAAGACTGGAGATGAAATTGTGGCTTATTTATCTAGTATTTATTACATTATGCTGTTTTAAAATTAAATTTGGAATACTTGTGAATTTTTGTGCTTTTTCTGAGGTTGTGATTTTATTTTTTTTTGAACATTTCCTTATATATATAAAATGCTTTGAATCAAGTTTACCTGTTTTAAAAAAGTGTCATGTTTGTAGAGCACTCACTATATATAAAATCCTAGGCAAGTGGAATCCTAAATAAAGGCAATCAGTCCTCTGCTCTCAAGGATCCCACCTAAGCCCAATTCAACAGATTGTGTGTGTGTGTGTGTGTGTGTGTGTGTGTGTGTATATATATATATATATATATATATATTTAAATAAGTTATTTTTTAAGGTAGGAATTTCAATGGTTAATTAAAAAGGTGAAATAGTCCAAAAGTATAGAGTGAAAAAGTCAGTCGGCTTTCTACCTTAATGACCAGACTCCAGTTCTTATATAGAGGCAAGTACAGTGTCTAATTTCTTGTAGATCCTTCCGGAGGTGTTCTGTACCAATATATTAATGTATCTTAGAAATTATTCCATATCAATAAATATGATGTGTTTTACTCTTTAATGACTCATGTCACTCCATGTGTATTTTTGCCCAGATGCCTAGAGATATGTCAGATGTGAATGTCATGTTTGATTTTAACTCTTGGTAAATGTACATTAGTTGAAGCATTTTTGAGTCTCTAAGGCCATCTAAACTATGGAATGTCAAATCTGTGAACTAAATCAGCTGAGTGCTTCTTAAACACATTGATTTTGTTGTAAGTTTCCTTTTAAGAATCCTCCAAATATCCTTTAATAGTTTAAAAAATTATAAATGATATGCATTTACTGTACACATGAAAATAGTAAATTTGCTTCGAAGACCAGACATTAGAAAAACTTGACAGTGTATTTACCAAGAATGGCATTTTTCCGGTAAAATAACCACAGTTTAAAGTTTGAGCTAGCACTCACATATTTTAGTAACCTAAATTTTAAATGCCCATACGATGTACATATTTAATTTTTTTTCAAGGAAACTATACTTTTGATTTTAATTGGACCTTATTGCACAGATGTGTGTACAGCTGTCTCTATGTTCTGAGGTTACAGTTGCACAACCCGGGACTACTATTGAGCTGTCAGCGCAGAGCCCGATGCACGGCTCGAACTCACGGCCTGCGAGATCATGAACTGAGCCGAAGTTGGATGCTTAATGGAGTGAGCCACCCAGGCGCCCCCTCCCAGGACTAGTATTGAAGGAGATGACGGTGAAATTTTTTTTAATTAATTTATTTGTTGTTTAATTTACATTCAAGTTAGCATATAGTGAAACAATGATTTCAGGAGTAGATTCCTTAATACCCCTTACCCATTTAGCCCATCCCCTCTCCCACAACCCCTCCAGCAACCCTCCGTTTGTTCTCTATATTTAAGTCGTATATTTTGTCCCCCTCCCTGTTTTTATATTATTTGCTTCCCTTCCCTTATGTTCATCTGTTTAGTGTCTTAAATTCTTCATATGAGTGAAGTCATATTTGTCTTTCTTGACTAATTTTGCGTAGTATAATACTTCCCAGTTCCATCCACCTAGTTGCAAATGGCAAGAGTTCATTCTTTTTGATTGTTGAGTAACACTGTATATATTTTTTTCTGTATATATGTATAGATATAGATATAGATATAGATATAGATATAGATATAGATATAGATATAGATATAGATATAGATATAGATACAGATAAAGAAGATGTGGTATATAGGTATATACCATATATGTGGTATTTAGGTGTAACCACATCTTTATCCATTCATCAATGACGGTGAAATTTTACTTTGGAGTAATTGATTTTGTTTGGAACTGCTCACCTGATCCTACACCCCATGCTAATTATCTTGATTATGTTCTCAGAGATCTAGCTAAGGACTCAATTCCTTTTTCACTTAACTGACTTTTTCCTTTTTTGAAGTATAGTTTATGTACACTAAAATCCACTCATTTTCAGTGCAAAGTCTGATGAGTTTTGGTTAAGTGTATACAGTTGTATAACTTCCACCATAATCAAGCTATAGAAAAGTCTCATCGTCCTCATGTTTCCTTCTTTATGCTCCTTTGTAGTTAACCCTCTCAGATTACCTTGATCCCAGACAACCACTGATACTTTCTTTCACAATGCTTTGCCTTTCTAGAATTTCTATAAATGGGACCATTCAGTATGTAGTCTTTGTGTTTGACTTTTACTTAGCACATGTTTTTAAGACTTATCTATGTTGTGTATATTAATACTCTGTTCCTTTTCTTGCAGAATAGTATGTCATAGTGTTAATATGCTGCCATTTTTTCCTCTATCAGTTGATGAGAAGTAACGTTGGTTTTTATACTTTGGTTATTATGAATAATATAACCATGAATATTCAGATACAGGTCTTCAGATGGACATTTAATTTCTCTTTGATAAACATCTAGGGATGTTTGGGGATGTAGGGATCTTTGGTCAGCATTTGTTGAAATTGTTAACCTACTGCCACACTCTTTTCCAAAGGTGCAGAATCATTTTGTGTTCCCACCAGCAATATGTGGGAGTCCTAGTCACACCATATCATCACCAAAACTTACTATGGTTAATCTTTTTCATTTTAGCCATTCTAGTAAGTGTGTAGTGATATCTCCTTTGGCTTTATTTTCACTTTCCTGAAAACTGGTGACATGAAGGATCTTATGTCCATATTACCCATTCATATATCTCTTATGAAATTGCAATTTTTTCTGGCCAATTTTTAATTGGGTTATTTGTCTTCTTGTTATTAAATAATAAGGGCTCTATTTTTTCTAGATATAAGCCCTTTGTTAGATATGTGCTTTACAAATATTTTGTCTGAGGGGCGCCTGGGTGGCTCGGTCGGTTAAGCGTCCGACTTCGGCTCAGGTCATGATCTCACGGTCCGTGAGTTCGAGCCCCGCTCAGAGCCTGGAGCCTGCTTCCGATTCTGTGTCTCCCTCTCTCTCTGCCCCTTCCCCGTTCATGCTCTGTCTCTCTCTGTCTCAAAAATAAATAAACGTTAAAAAAATTAAAAAAAAAACAAATATTTTGTCTGAATCTGGCTTATCTTTTCATTTTAACTGTGTGTCTCAAAGACTGAAATGTTTTAAACTTTGATGTTTATTTTATTAATTTTTGTTTTCAGTAGCCTATTTAATATGTCTTTGTCTAACTCAGTGTCCCAACTAATTTTCCTGTTTTTTCTTCTACAAATTTAATGGTTTTTATCTCTTATATTTTGGTCTATGATTCATTTTAAGTTAATTTTTGCATGTGAAAAGAGGTAATGATTGAAGAACATTTTTTTCTCCATACAGATACCCAGTTGTGCCACCACAGTTTGTTACAAAAACATACCTTTTACCTCATTGAATTACCTTGGCTCCTTTGTTAAAAATCATTCAACCATGAGTGCAGGTCTATTGCTGACCTCTCTTCTTTCTGCTGATCTATCATTCCAGTACCACACTGGCTCAATTACTGTAGCTTTATAGCAAGTCTTGAAATCAGGTAGTTTATCTTTGTTCATTATTTACATTTTCCTGTCAAAGTCACCAATTTGGCTTCCATGTTACTAAAGTTAAATAGTCTCAAATTTACCTTTCTCCAGAGTTTGGGACTATTGAACTTTTTGAAAGTTTCTCTTCTCTTACTTTTCATTTAACCTTTGATGTAGTTCCAGGTCTTGCTGTAACTGGTACCTGGTTCCAAGTGAAGTCACTTGGATAGTGCACATTGACTGACCCCAGCAATAGTTATTCAAATGCCAGGGACTGCCAGGAAATACAGGGTGGCGTAATACCCAATTTTTACTTGCAAGGAATTGACAAGCTAGAGCAAGATAGGGAAATGTGGCATATTTATATACAAGAATAAATTATATTGGCTAGCACAGAATTAACTGTTGAATGAATGGAATAGGCAATCTATACTACACCAGTCTTCCAGAGGAGGGAGGATTCTTTTAGCAAACATGAGAATTGACTGGGCTTTGAAGTATAGGCAGAAATTTGATTGGCAGGAGCAGGATTACAAGCAGAAGATGTTTCAGGGGATGAGGGAATAGGTTGAAGTAACCTGGGCTTGGAATAAAGGGTAAGAGTCGGCATGCTTATGGTGAACAATACATTTCAACTGTGGAGTCTCACTTGGAACTCCAGTGTCCATGGAACAAATCACTACGCAGGCAAAGAAATGGCCAAGGATGGAGAAGTGATGAGGAATCTGGAGCAGAAAGCCAGCTAAGATATATTAGGGCAAAGGGAAAAATGAACAGGACAAAATGTAGCAAAGAACCTGACCAGGATGCTAAAGGATTCTGACTGTATAAGTCACACATGGATAGTTTAAATGCGAGTTCAGCAATTCACACAAAGTACCAAAGGTGCCTCTGTGACCCAGCCTGGTCATAGAGGAGGAGGAAGACAGTGAATTTAAAATTGCTGGGCAAGAGGGAAAAGGAACATTTCTTGAGCACCTACTATGTGCAAACTAGGTTTTTCACAAGCTTTTTATTCTCTTAACAACTCTGTAAAGACTATATTTGCAATATTTTGAATATTCAGAAGCAAAAGTAATCCTTATTAAAACATTCCTCCAGGGACCTGCTTATCTTGATCTGTTCACTCCCAGCATCCAGAGCTGTTCTTAACTTGGGATTTTATAAGCTGGAAACGAAATTAGTTCAGAGTCACTGATCTGGGTTGCTTTTGCTCAATATCTAATATAGGCATGAATGGATGAATTTGGATGTCAGTTTTCAGTTTCTCCTCCTGAAGGATTTCTCCTCTTTCGTTATTCGGATTCTATCAATCCTTTTTAGAGCCTTCCATGTTGTTCCTGTTCCTTGCTGATTTGGTCTATGATGTCACTTGTAATATAGACTTTTATAGGTTGTGTACGTGTTCCTCACTTCATAGACTGTCTTGTTAGAGAGGCCTTGCTTTACTCCAAAATGCACTTTCAAAGAGCTGCCTCTCAGCTACCGGAATCCCAGAACTGGTTTCAAACTAAGGTCCTATTCTGGCGTAACTAGTCTGGGCTTTGTATGATCAGTCTTTAAGTTTGGGGGTTTTCTTCCGCATCGCATAATGAAGAGGACCCTGCTTTTTGAGGGGTCACATGGATCATGTTTTTGGACATGCCTATTTTCTTCTCTGCTCCAGATTTTCTATGTGAACTTGGGGGCATTTCCTAACTTTTTTGAAACTCATTTATTCAAATATTTATGCAACAACTGTTATGTGACAAGCATTATTCTGGGTCCTACAGACACAGTGGTAAATGGTATACTATAAGATTGTTTCAACATATTGTAGATATTGTAAAATGGCTGCCATCATTGACACCTTATGGGCTGTCAGCTATGCACTTACCATCATTTGGAAGGAGAGCAAACTTTCAGATTTGGATTTAAGCTGAGTGTAAGCAAACATTGCCCTTCAGGTAAAAAATGTGGACACCATAATACTCTGCTAAGAAGCAGTGTGAATGTGGGAGAAATGGTTTCAGAAAACGGAAATTCTGTCTGTATGTTAGCATTGTCAGAAAAGGGATCCTAAAAGATAATGGCATTTAAGCTAAGGTTACAATCCTGGAAAAAAATAATGTGCTTGTTCAAATAGAATTGGCAATTTGTGTATCATTTATCAGCCACTTAACATAAGCCACTTAACTGAGAACCTACTTTGTACAGGATTTTCTGTGTATAACAGCTAGCTGGAGACCTATGTAGTTTAAAAATAATTTTCCCAAACCACCCAGATGGAAAAAGCTTAAGCTGGGACTAGAACTCAGGTCTCCTAATTCCTTACAGAACGAAATGCCCTATGTTTCCTTACTTCATTGAGTTCTTTACTCAAATGTCAGCTCAAGGAGCCTTTCCTGACCTCATCTAAAATTACTTCTTTTTACACTTAGCACTACCTGACATTATAAACATTTTTAGGGCCTTTTTCATTGCTTCTTTTCCAAACCAGAATGCACACTTGATGAGGGCAGGGGCTGAGTCCTTTTTGTTCACAGAACACTGGAACGGCGCTCAGCATAGTAACTTCTAGCTGTGTGCATGGTCCTCCCACCGGGAGCCTGTGCCAGCAGTGGCTTCACAGTCCTTGCAAAATACGGTCTCAGAACCCCAGCCTGGCCCACCAGGTTGGGGCAGTCTGGCCCCCACCCATCTCTCCAGCTTCAGCTTCAGGCATTCTCAGCCATGAACCTTGGCTCTAGCTGCCTAAGTCCACTTGTTATTCCCCAAACATATATTTATGTCTTTACTCATGAATGTCTCACTGCCTGAAATCCTTGCTCCTTCCTTATTAGCTGGATGACTTCCCTTCATCTATCGATGACCAACTCAAATGTCATAATAACTTCTGATTCCAACCCAAACTAGTTGTTCTATTTGTGCCCCCCAAAAAACTATGCATACCTCCATGAGAGTATTTATCACATTTCATTGATTCATTCAACAAATATTAGTGGGGTGCCTTCCATGTAGGAGGCACAGTATTCTTTAAAAATGTGTCCATCTTTTTCTAAGGCAAGACTGAGAACTCTTTCAGAGGTCAAGTCTTATTTATTTTTGTAGCTCTCAGAACTCTGCACAAAGTTTGACTCTGCTTCACCAACTCTCATTTACCCATCAAGATTCACTGTGAATATGGTATTCTCTAGAAAAGTTTATATAGCTTGTTAGGGATCCCTACAATTTCTGATAAACTTCTAAATTATTACCTGCAAATAGGTGTGTGTTGATTCATTTGCATTTTTGTCTGTGGCACCAGCTGCGAGCACCTGTTACTTTTGAATCTGTAGCACCTAACAGAGGAGCTGGCACAGGAAGCTTCAATGAATGGGTGTGGACTTCCTGGTGGTGAATTCAGGGTCTTAGTGCCTCCATTCTCCGTGGAGAAAGATCATATCTGGTTGGATGGCTCCCTTCATCAGCTTGATCCCTAGTCCCCCTTAGTCATTTTAAGATGCCATGGTGAGATGCCTCACTTTCTGAAGTTGGAGAGGCTAAACCAACTGCTAAGTGTTTCTGCTGTGCTGGTAGCACTTCGGGTAAAACAGTATAAATAATATCACTGAAGGCAGCCTCCTTTCATCTGCAGATTAACTGGGCAATGTTTATCACCTTCTTAGCCAGGAAAAGCTTTTATCAGGCTCAGCTAACAGCTTGCATTAGCCTCTTACAAGGACTTGCCACATTGCCTTTAAACTGACATGCTGCAGAGTCAGCCCCGGTAAGAGTCCAAAAAAAGTGGAATCTTTTCTGATGACTGTCAGAATGGATGGTGTATCTATCTCCAGGCTGGAAAAATTCAATAAATTGCCTGTTTGGCAGTGGAGGGGAGAGTCATCAGTAAAGTAGGCTGACCCTTATGTGGGCAGAATGACTGAATATTTTGCTAATGTTCAGAAGAGTTCTCTTTGTAAGCACCATGGCAAAACTTCTTTAACAGAGGTTAAGTGTCTGAGTTTCGTCAGCATTATTCTATGCCAAGACCTGAAAAGGTAAATGTTGACCTCCCCAAATGGCAAAAATTGCCTGCATATTTAGACTTCTTTGATCAGAGACCCAATGAAAGTATTTCTATAGTGTTCACCTCATCATAACTTAAATCTCTTCATTGACCACTCACTGGCCATGAGTGAAGTTGGAAAGGGCTGTCTCCCCTTTGAATCTGAAAATGAAAATGAGTGACTTATTCAGTGTCCATGGGAAGGTAGACTATCCATCCTTTCCCTTTTTGTTTTGCTTTGTTTTCAAGTAATACTGGTTGCAGTAACTGCTCCAGTGTAATCGTTGTTGCTGAAATCATTTGCATTTCTATGACATGGAGAATGGTGACTCCGTGGATGCCAGATCCCAGAAGGCTTATTTTACAGGGTTGTCCAAACACAGACATCTCCCGTCCAGGCCCTGTGAAGCCCCCATGACTTCACAGCTGGGATAGTTCTATGTGAGGTGTCAAAGGACTCAGTACAACCAGGTCTACATCCTGTGAAACAGACCAAAGGACACCCTTTAACCTCAGAGACAGTGGTCTGAGTAATTGTCCTAGTTCTGAAGAGATTAGCTACCTTCCCAGCCTCTGGCTTGCTTCTCCCTCTCATAGTGAGAATGATACTTCCTCCTTTCTTCACACTCATTTACATATTGGCGATGAATGCCCTCTTGAAAGACATATATTAATGTACAAAGTTAGCATTACTGATTTTGGTATATCAAATCCATTGATGGACCACGAATGATGTCTTTAAAATGCTTTCCATTATGTCCCACAAAGACTCAGAAAGGCAGGCACTTTTATCCTCTATTTATATATGAGGCTAAGAGAAGCCGAGGAACTTATTCAAGGTCAATACCCAATAAAGAGCAGAACCAGGATTTGAGCCCAGAGCTAGTCTATCTCCAAAGATTTTTGGTAAAAATTAGGCTTCTATATACTCTGCATTTATCTAAGGCTGTGGCACTATTCAAGAAACCACCCATCAGTGAGATGCAATGATCTATAATCATTGGATTTATAGAAAACTAGCCACTAAATCAGAGTCATTCAGAGTCCCTGAAAAGCAGTATTGTGGATACTCAAGAAACGATCGCGAAAGTTGCTGTAATTTTCAGAATTAAAAAATAACTATCAAAGTCAGCACTTGGGGATACTGGGGGATTTGGGTGTGTGAGGAAGGAGTAGGATGTGAGGGACAAGCAGGACACTGAATCTCCCAGAGCGTTCGCCCCCTTCCTTCAAAGCTTTAACCACCAGGGCCAAATGTCCGCAAGACTGGTCATCCGCAAGTACACAGCAGAGCATGAGTTAGGAGCGTCTCCTTTTTAGCATTCATTTCTGACTTTAATCACTTGTGCCCCATGCCTACAGTGGGCCAGGCCTTGTTATAATCAGATAAATACATGTTTTAGTGATCTTGAAAACAACAGAGGAAAGTAAAGCAACATGCCTGCAGCCGCACAGTACCCCCCGATTGTGTTGCTATCTCCAAAGGCAGGTCCCAGGCAGGTCCCTACTGCCTACTCCAAAGGCAGTAGTTTGAAAACTACTAAAAGCGTTTTCAAATTGCTCTCCTTGCTCGAAAGCATTTGTGCCCTTCACAGCACACATATCAGCTAAATCTATTGAAATTGCAAATCACAACCTAACACTCACCCCAACCCACACCCATGTAAAAACTTACCAAGACACTGCATAGATTCCAAAATCCCTGACAGATCCTATGAGGTCCACCACAGCTGGCCCCTGCTGATCTCCCTAGCCTTGTCTCCAACCTCTTCCCCTTCGCTCACCTTGCTCCAGTGGTGCTGGCTTTCTTTAATTTCCTTAAACATACCAAACTCTATCCAAATTCTGGCTCTTGAAATTGCTCTTCCCTGTGCCTGGAATTCTCACAGATCTCTGGATAGTAAGCTCCTTATCACCATTTAGCTAGTATTTTTATGACCATGCTAGCTAAGTAGCCACTCCTCCCACCCTTGGACACACACTCCTTCATACTTACCTCTTACTCTGCATTATTTTCTTCACAAAATCACTAGATTTTTGGTTTGTTTGGTTCTTATCGCTAGAATAACAACACAAGAGAAGAAACTTCATCTTGTTCTTTGGTATATTCCCAGAGCTTTCAACAGTGCCTAACATGTAGCACACATTTAATGCATCCTTGATGAATGAATGAAATGGATGAAGTGAACCTCTAAACCCAAATCTGCCTGAAGTGAAAGGCCACACTTTGACCACCAATATGCTGCAATTTTTAATTAAATTCTTAAGATAGATTCAGTAATGGGCTAGGCAGGAATAATATCTGGTCCCTCCCTTCAAAATGTTTACAATTTAGTTGTAATATGACACTTATGCATTCTTGGGATAGCAAATAATACCACTGAGTTCTCGGTAAAGGGAATGGCATCCGAGGGCATCAGAATGCAGAATAGAATGGTCAGTGGGGACCCAGGCAGTCCTTAAAGGCTTTCTAGAGGTGAGTGATTGGTAGGAGCTTTGAATGGTGGAGGCAACTTAGAGAAGGAGAGAAGACTATTGGGTTCTTGGTTAAGACCTAGCATCGGTGAGTTTATCCAGGACAGAGTCTAATCAATGACATGTATTTTAGGACATCCCAGACTAGGGACATTTGTTAGAGCCTTTTTTCCAGGAAAAAACAACAACAACAACAACAACAACAACACTCACCCTTCATATACAAGTACAATTTCACAAGAAAACAAGGCAAACAAGGGAAGAGGAAAGGAGGAAAGGAAATGAGGATCCATGTTTCTGATTGTGGTGGTGGTAGGGGAGAGACAGAGCTAGCACACAATGAGTATCAGATAGTTGTTGCCTCTCTTACCCTTGAAGTTCTTTTTTTGTGGAATTCATCTGGAATTTTATGCTTTCTCCAAAAATAAGTCACCAATAGTAGGGGCTCATAAGAGGAGGCCACCACTTTGGGGCAAATGGTAGGGCAAGGCCTCTCTGTAGCATCGTATATACCCAGGTATGGGGCTGCACAGAGCCCTGGCCATTGGCAGAGACCATCCTAGAGTTTGTCAGAGGGCTGTAGCTGCCCCTCAGAGGAGATTCCCCCACCTCCAATCATGGCTCCCAGTGAAGTGTAGAGCAAGGAGATCCTTGAGAACTAGGTCACTAACTAGTAAAGATGACTTACTATGTTCAGAATAAACATCCATCCATCCATCCATCCATCCATTCATTTAACAAGTGAGTATCATGCAAATTTCAGGGGCTATAGTAAGGGAGAGACAGTTTTCTTGAGGAATTCATGGTCTACCCACAAGGAAGCCCATGTACAGTTAGTGTCTTAACTGGCTACTCATGCTTCCAGGTCTGGGTTGGATGAAAATGTTTATCAAATATCCAGGCCTGACCACAAAATCACACCAAAACAAACCAAAACACTCCATGAAGGGAAAGACTATGCTTAACCTTTTTTTCCTCTCAGGCTCTTCCCAGAAAGGTGATAATGGAAGATTTGGTCCCAACAGGGACACAGGCAAGGGATTTGCATTTTAAAGTTTGACAGATATTTATAGGCCTTTTGATCTCCTTTTTCCCCCTTACCACCCACTCCCTGAAACTTGCCTGCCTCCTCCTCCCCCATCCGATTCTGTGCATTGTCCCAGGTACAAATCAAAGAAATGGTGATGGCTCCAGAGCCAGAGGACCCTGGTGCACTGACGTGGTGTGCCCAAAATCACATAGTTCCTATTTATTGAATATTGACTATATATCAAGTACTTTTCTTAATTCCTACCCCCCACAATCTCCCTGCAAGCTTCATTTATGATTTACCTTTTGTTGTTGTTGTTAAGGGGTGGGGGGTACTGAGGCTCAGAGAGATTAAAAAACCTGCTCCAGTCACCAATAAGTAGTGGAGACAGAATTAAAACCCAGGTCTGTATGTCCCAACCTATGACCTTTTCAGTAAGCCAGGCTGACTCCAGTAGACAAGGGTGGTTCTTGCAGGCTGCTTAGCTAAGATCCTTCTCAGAACAGATTATCCTGCATTCCAGTTTTGCTGGTGTTATTCTGGAAATAGCCCAATAAATGTCACAATTTGATTTACTTGGGACAAACTGGCAGCTGCCTTTTCCTTTGCAGCTCTTCTTGGGCTCAGAACTTTCCCTTTGCTTCTACTCATCTTTCGCACAGACCACTTCGGCCCAACAGCTGCAAGCCTGGGTTTAGAACCATCATCTGCAACCTCATAGGGTTTGCGGAACACAGCTTCTCTCCAGCCCTAAGAAAGCCTATTGGAAACAAACTCAGAATCTCAGACCCTTACATTTTTGCAGCTGGAGGGGGTCTTGAAAACCATCCAAGAAACAGACATTCAGACAATGACTTGTGCAGAGTAACCGGCACCAGATTTATTAGAATACTATATATTTGCTATATTAAAAATGGACAGATGGCAGTTATACTCGTGAGGAACAGTGTAATGTGTAAACTTGTCAAATCACTGAGTTGTATATTTTTTACTAATGTAACATTGTGTGTCAAGTATACTCAAAAAAAAAAAAAGGAAAGGTAAGAGAAACAAATCACATTAACACTTCCATGTGCTAGGTGATTTGTTGTATTTAATCTTCACTACAACCCAGTGAGGTACAATTAATTACTGTCCTCATGTTACAGATGAGTCCTGGCTTAGAGAAATAACTGACTTAAGGTTCTTAACGAGTACTTAGTGGGACCAGAAGATCTGAACTTGGGCACTGCAGGTAACACAGACCCTTCCTGTCCCACAGCAGGTGGAGGGGTGTGATGAAAAGCACAAACAACACCCAGGTTGAAGTGACTGGCCTGGGAAATTTGTTCCTGTGCAGAAGAGTGAAGAGTTAGCTGAATGAAGCAATGAATGCAATCATTTTGTGGACTAATGGAGGTTGGGTCTGTAATCTAAAATCACCCAGCATTCACCAGCAACCTGAGTCAGATTTTGAGCAATAGGGCCTCCCCTGGGAAACAAGGATGGTGGGCTCTCCCCCAGAATCTTGAGGTTGTCTGGTACATGTCAGAAGATTCTGCAAGTTCCCTTCCTCCTTGGAAAACCCACCCCCCCCACGCCCAAAGAGGGGGCCTGAGAAGTGTCAAATTGGGAGCCATAAGAAAGTCGTTGCTGGTGCTGGGTCTTCCTATTGAGGTTGAGAGATCACGTTCAAAGCTCAAACTGCAGCTTCCTCCTCACCACTCCCCATCCCATCCCATCTCCAATCCAGACAGGGAATGCCTCTTCCCTTCCCCCACTGTAGTTCCTTGTAAACACCTCTAGATTGTGCTGAGCTGGGGGTCAGACTGGGAGTCTGAGGCATCCTTTTTGCTCTTTTCAGATAGAATCCAACCTCATGGTAGAGGCTCTCGGTAAGGTTCCTCTCCAGAAGAATGGCTAACAGAAGGAGAAATCTCCCCTCCCGAGCACCCAGGGTAGATTCTGGTGTGGACTGAGCTGCTCCTGAGGAAACTCTTTTCTGAATGATTGCCCATCAAACACATAGTTGTGGGGCCCAAGTTTCAGGACAACAGGGGTCCGAGATAATGCTGGTCCAACGACTTCAGATTTTATCCAGCATGCCCTGGCCCAACCCCATCTGCTCTTAAGGTATAACTTACAACTTATTTCCACCAAATTTTTTTTTCTTGATCATCAATACCAACCTCATTCTCCTCAGAAATGAGATATACCCACATATAACTACCAGGAGGATAGACTGTGGCATTTAGTTTTACCTCGAGGGCCTTGATACCTAAGGAAATTTTTCTGCATCTTGATATCACCCACTCTGGAGTAAATAGTTGACCTGTTAATGACAGGGTTACTAAAGATCCCAATTTGGCATCATTTTGTTAGCTTGCCGGTGATGACATTTTCTCTATTTAGAAGTACTCTCATCATTATCCATCCATCTGGTAGCTCTTAGCCTTTTTGAGTTATGCAAAACTTTTCAAACGTTGTGAAATCTATAGACCTCCTTACCAGTAAAATATACCCAGACACATACACGGTCATTGCTGTGCACTGCATTTGACATCCTGAAGCCCATTCCTGACCTCTAGTACCCTGCAGATAGATGTCTGTTCTAGAAAATGAGCACCCTGGTACAGGGACCTCATCTGGTTCCTGGTATGTCTCCAGAATATAGGGAGGTTTCTGGTACATCATAGATAGAATACTTAGAAAATGTGCGTTGCAGGCTGGATGCATTAACCAATCTGGAAGCGAGTTTGTGAGAGCAAAACCAGCTTGGTGATACCCTGTGAAGGAGGCTGTTGCTATTCTGGCCCAGGAAGAATGGCATTGAGAGACTGTGCACAGCTCACAGGAAGCCTGCAAGGCTGCACTCCCGCAGAAATGAGAGAGGGTGGGACAAACGAGGCCGACAAGCATTGACAAGGGAAATACCTTGGGATGTTCTGTACTGGGTCAGACTCCAGGTAGGTAACCATGGGGATTGCAAACCGCTAGACCAATCATTCCCAAATCCAGCTTTCTTAAGAGGACTCATCTGAAGAGTCTGTTATAAAAACAAATTGTTGGACCTTATCTGCCTACATTCTGAGTCAGGTGGTTTTTGGGTCACACTTAGAGAAGCAGTGCTGTAGATCAGAGAGGGATGGAAGGGGCCTGGTGCAAGAAAAGAAGGAAAATGATGGCATTTGTGGGGCACAGATCCACTTACCACACCGTGTGTTGGCCTGCATGGCACACACGATAGGTGCAATAGTGGCCACTAAGGTGGTGGCTAATATTCAGAGTAGACCAGAAAGAACACGTAGGGTTTGGATAGGAAGTGGGGTGGCACCACTCGCCCGAGGCAGAAAACCTACACTGGCCAAGGCCTAGCAGTGGGAAAAGAGGCCTGTTTTCCAAGGAAGAGTGAGAAGGGGAGGTCCAGCCTGGAGGAAAGGGAAATGTGGGGAAGGAATAGGGAAGCTTTAGGGACAAGTAAGATGGGTAATAAGAGAAAACAGAATATGGGCTCATCAGCAGGCATGGTCTCTTCAGCATCAAAAAAAGATGCTAAGATCCATAAGATGTCAACAGCTGGTGTCATGGGGAAGGCATGGGAGGGGAGGGGAGCTGGACATTTATCTCCAAATCCATTGTCTATTCCTCAGCACAGACACTACTAGGGCTCCTCAGCTCTGCCAAGAACATTCTTCTGCAGGGCTTATCACAAATGCTGATGATTAAGAAGTTTGCACAGCCCGCAAAGACTCTGCTTTTCATTTTGCAGAATGTCCAGGAAAGGCTAGTTTAAGACACTTACCTTCCTTCTGATGGCTTTCTCACTTGTACTTGCCGAACCCGATGTTCCTGTAAGGAATAATGACATGACATCTTTAGAACATTTTTGAGCTGTGAGAAGGGACAACGCTATGCACATTCACACACATAGGCACAGTTATTGTCGCAGGGCTCTATTTCCCCATTCTCTTTGAGCCCATCTCCTGGTAACAGCTGTGTGGCTCCCTAAAGCCGGCAACAGCTGCAATAATGAGCCTGCCATTTGAGTCTGTGGATGGCACAGGCTCAGCCCCGAGATGCAGCTGTTCTTTAAAGCCTTGGGGCTTGGCCTCCCCCTGCTCTGGACAACAAAGAGGGCCATTCATTAACCCTCCACATTGGAAATATTCATATGGGGGAATCCCTCTTCCTTTTACCAGTGGTACAGTCTTGTAATTCTGTCATTTACGGATAGTTTTGCCATAGGCAAGTGAGAAAGCCTCCTTAAACATAAGTTTACTCAACTCTCCGATGGAAATGATAACACTATCTACCTCATGTGGTTGTTGTAAAGCTCCAGAGATAAAAACAGGAAAACCATTTACATGCTATAAAGCAATATTCGTGTATTAGTTATGATCAAAGCCCTTGTTTCTGAGTTTGAAAAGTGAAAGAAGTTACTGAGCAACGCAGGACAGCACGGTAACCTTCAGAACTGGGCTGTCTGTATAAATGGTCACTGAGGGGTGGACAGGACACAAAGGTTTTTGGAGGAGACACTTATACTGGGCTTAAAGGGATTAAGAGAATTAGGTTAAGGGAGGGAGAGGGACATTTGAATGTGAGACACACCCAGGAAAAAGTCAAGAAAAGAAACTGTGGTCTAGGGACAGTGTAGAGCCATCATGGAGTGGGGTAGAGAATGTGCCCGAGGACCAGGGGGACGTAAAGTTCAAAGGGTCAGGATGGGCCAGAACATCCTAACCAGCCTTAAATGTCAGACAGACAAGTTATCAGGAAAGCTTTTAATAGCATGAAAAAGTCAAGGAGTCTTAAAGGCCTAGACATCATCCAGTCCTGCTCCCTGTGTTCCATACTTTATGTCTATTTAACACTCTAGACAAAGAGACCAGCGCTGGACATGCCCTTGGTTTCCTGGTGCCAGACTCAGTAGCTTTCAACCCTCTGGGGGTCTTTTGTCTGTCCAAATCAGCGGCGTGTGACTTCCCTGATTATTAAAAAAAGAAATTGGCTGGGCTCAGCCTAGATTTATCAAATCAGAATCTCCAGGAGAGGGACCTGGGAATCTTCCTTTTGAAAATAAATCTTCCTCTTTCCCTAGGTGATCTTGTCATCATGCAAGTGTGGGAATGTGTGCATGTGAACTCTATGACGTGCATACTGAACATAGAGCTCCAACAAGGACTTGGCAACCCTTACTGTATCCGACTCGCCAGCATCCTATTATCTTTACAAAAGTAATTCCCCTCCCTTCCTCCCTTCCTTCCTCCTTTGTCCTTTCTTCATTTTTGAGTAAATGTGCTACCCAGATGCTTTGATTCAACTTGAGGGCAACTGTGGTTCCTGAGTCTATATCCAAGTCCAGGTATCATGCCATTTCTCTACATATATTAATCTCCACAACAATCCTGTGAAGTGTGTACTGTTATCATCCCCATATCACAAACAGAGAAACTGAGACACAGAGAGATTCAGTTACCTGCTTATGATCGCATAGTTGTAAAAGGAGAAGGGTCAAGATTTGAACCTAGGAACACTGGCTGACAGTCTTTGCTTCAAACCATGCTTCAAACCATTAGACAACGAAGCAAGTAAGGTGAATAAAGAAAAATACCCTCAATTCCTCTTACCAGAAACAACCACTCAAACACTTAGTCATTTTTATATACAAACATTTAATTGAATCAAAGTATTAATTTTATATGCCCTGCTTAAAAACTCTACAATTAGATTATATCTCCTCTGTTGTGTGTTCCTTGCAAATCTGATTTTTGTTAACTATGCAGTATTCCATCATACAGAGAGGGCATAATTTATATATTCCTCCTTTGTTGTTAGATTTCAAAGTTGTTTTTAATTTTTTACTATCATAATATTATGATAAATATTCCTTTTTATAAATATTTGACTGTGACTTTGTTTGGTTCTATAGAATAAAGTTCATATGCCAAAGGTAGTTTTAAATCTAAAATGCATTCTAGGGACACCTGGGTGGCTCAGTCAGTTAAGCATCCAACTTTGGCTCAGGTCATGATCCCGTGTTTCATGGGTTCGAGCCCCAGATCGGGCTCTGTACTGACAGCTCAGAGCCTGGAGCCTGCTTCAGATTCTGTCTCCCTCTCTTTGTGCCCCTACCCTGCTCATGCTCTGTCTCTTTTTATCTCTCAGAAGTAAATAAACATTTAAAAAAATTTTTTTAATGCATTCTGGATATTTTAAAATATTTTTTAAAAATCTAGCCAGTTTACTCTTCCACAAGCAGTGTGTGGACAGGACTACTTTTTCACCCTTTTGCCAACTTTGCCAATTTGGAAGGTGCAAAATGGCCTCTCCTTGTTGTTTCCATTTACATGTCTTTGATTACTATTGAGGTGAACTTTTCTGTTTATTAGCCCCTTGTACTTCTTTGGTGAGTTGTTTATTCACTCCCTTGTTCATTTCCCCAATGGCAAGCTTGTGTTTTTCTTATCAGGATGAGTTTTCCAGAACAATACTCCTTTGATCCTCATATTTATGAGAAATATTTTCCCTACTTTATTCTTTGCCTTGTATCTGCTTTTTAGGTGCCAGTCTACTTGCAAGTAAGGAAATCTGGATTAAAAAATGGTCCAAAGGAGAGGCCAATGTTTCTGAAAATAAGCGGGGTCATTAGGCAGATATTTTCCTAAAAAACATGTTTAGTATTCATTTTAATACCAGGACTTCTGGCATCTTAATTTCTGGCATTGGAGAGGACTGAGGAAGTAATTTCACACTTCTTTTGCTCTTCAGGCTGGTAAGAACAGAGGCAAATCCTTAGAGAACAACCTCAGTGCAAATTGCTTTCAACTTTTTTGACATGGGTATTAAAACGCCACCCCAAGTACCAGTGGTAATAAAAAATCCAACTTAAAAGGGGAGTAGGTGTAAATGTAACACATGAGATTTTTTTTTTTTTTTTTGAATCTTTTGAATCTTTTTTTTTGAATCAGCCAGTTGCTGAAGAATCAGCGGAGAAGCACTCAAAGCTGCTTCCCCTTTCTGGTCTGTGAGGAAAACCCGAGCTATTTGGGGCTAAACGTTGACATGAGATTTTTGAACCAAGGTGAACTGCTCATATTCCCTTGCACTAAGGATTAATCAACACATCCTGCCCATTGCTCTCAAGGGAGAATTAGTTTCACTTCCTCTTTTTACTACCCTTTTCCTCTGTTCTGATGATTCTCCACCCATATGTCTCTCTACAACCCTCCTGTCTTCCACCTACGTGCCCATTTTGTGCAGACATGGTGGCTGGATTTTTCCCCCGCAAATGAACATACTTAGTCATATTTTCAAAAGAGAAAGAAGTTTAGGGACCCCACGGGGACATGGGTACTTGGAGTGGATTCTTTCTGAGACAAAGCCACACAACCTTGGCTTCCATCTACACTGATTTTGCAAAGAAAATTCACACAGCACTTGGCTATAAAGTTGGTTGATGAGTTAGGATCTTGAGGTCAGGTTGTCCGAATGCTGGAGGAGAAAGGAAGCCTTACAAATTCTTGGGAGGTAGGATTCTGTTGTTCTTCATGACCTGGCTTAGCAAGGGGGTGGAGATAAACTTAATTTCTGGTCAGGGAATCCTCCTCAGGAATGGCTTAAGAAGTACACAAGGGTTTTATCTTTCTGTTCTAAAGGACTTCTGGAGTTGATTTTTATTTATTTAGTCATTTAAAAGCTTTTTAATTTTTTTTAAAATTTGCTTTTTAATTTACATCCAAGTTAGCATATAGTGCAACAGTGATTTCAGGGGTAGATTCCTTAATGCCCCTTGCCCACTTAGCTCATCCCCCCCTCCCACAACCCCTCCAGCAATCCTCTGTTCTCTATATTTAAGAGTCTCTTATGTTTTGTCCCCCTTCCTGTTTTTATATTATTTTTGCTTCCCTTCCCTTGTGATCATCTGTTTTGTTTCTTAAATTCCTCATGAGTGAAGTTGTATGATATCTGTCCTTCTCTGACTCACCAATTTCACTTAGCATAGTACCCTTTACTTCCATCCATGTAGTTGCACATGGCAAGATTTCATTCTTTTTGATTGCCAAGTAATACTCCATTGTATGTATGTATGTATACATATGTATGTATATATATATATATATATATACACACACACACACACACACACACACACACACATCACATCTTCTTTATCCATTCATCAATTGATGGACATTTGGGCTCTTTCCATACTTTGCTTTTTGTTGATAGTGCTGCTATAAATGTTGGGTGCATGTGCCCCTTTAAAACAGCATACCTGTATCCCTTGGATAAATGCCTAGGAATGCAATTGCTGGGTCGTAGGATAGTTCTGTTTTTAGTTTTCTGAGGAACCTCCATACTGTTTCCCAGCGTGGCTGCACCAGTTTGCATTCCCACCATCAGTGCAAAAGGGTTCCTCTTTCTCCACATCCTCACCAACATCTGTTGTTGCCTGAGTTGTTAATGTTAGCCATTCTGACAGGCGTGAGGTGGTATCTCATTATGGTTTTGATTTGTATTTCCCTGATGATGAGCGATGTTGAGCATTTTTTCATGTGTGTTTGTGATGTTTTCTATGGAGAAGTGTCTATTCATGTCTTTTGTCCATTTCCTCACTGGATTATTTGTTTTTTGGATGTTGAGTTTGGTAAGTTCTTTATAGATTTTGGATAGTAACCCTTTATCTGATATGTCATTTGCAAATAAGGGATTTCTGGAATTCAGCACATCTATCTTCTGTCTCTCATCTCTCCCATGACATAAGCCAAATTATTTTGTTTCTATTTTTTTCCTGATATCTTGTCCTTGTCAAATACTCAGCCTGGGAAAATAATCTATTTGTTCATTTGTGTAATGCTTTATGATTAGTTAGGCCAAAATATTGGGGTTTTTCTGGCTTTACAATGAGCTTCAAACTCAAACCAGGAGAGCCAAAAATGCTTATTATTTCCCTGGTTTGTAGTGAAAGTAATGGCAGTGACAGGAAAGTAATTCTCCCAAGCACCTCAGGCTGCCTTTGCTAAAACTCTCACAAGCTTGACAACACAGGGGCTGCATAGGAAATTGCTACTTTTATTTCTCTTTACTAGCTCAAGGACATAAGAAGATATCCAATAGCACTTAGGTGTTTTAACACACACACAGACACACACAGACTGACACACAGAGACAGACACACACACACACGTGTACATACACACGCCATATTCCCTTTGTCTCACAAGAATTATCTGTTTTGTTATTGTTGAGCGTCAGCTGTGTGCCAAGATTGTGTGAAGAGTTGAAAAGATCCAGGTTCTTAACTTAGCCCTGATGTTTTTCAAAGGTTAGGCCCATCACTTGCCTACTAGGAAGGTCTGGGGGTGGGCTGCGCTGGCCAGTGGGGACCTGTGTGGCTGTGGCTGTGGCTGGACTGAAGAATATACAGAGGTCAGGGGAGTATGTGGAGCCCAGAGCAGGCAGGAACCCCAAAGGCTAAGGACAGCTGTCAGAACTCGGGCACTCTGAGTGTCCTGTGCTGAGCACAGAGCTGGAGGCAGGAGAGTGGGTGCGTTACCACAGCTGACCCAGGGTGTGCCAGCCACAGAATTGTTGGGTGAAGGTGTGGCCTTGCAAAGAGAAGCTTCGTCTGCTGACCTTGGGCCAGGTCCTTGGCGTCTAAGTTTGGCTTCCTCTCTTGTAAGCTGAGGGTGACGCCTACCTCGCTGGACTATCAAGGATTACATGGGATGATGTGTGCCAGGCTCTCATCTTCAGCCTAGCACAGACTCGGTGCTGTAAGTAGTCAAAAAAGGAAAGCATTAGGGGCACCTGGCTGGCTCGGTCGGTTCAGCATCCGACTCTTAATTTCGGCTCAGGTCATGATCAGTTCATGAGTTCAAGCCCCACGTTGGGTTCTGCTTTGAGAGAGCGGAACCTGCTTGGGATTCTGTCTCCCTCTCTCTCTGTCCACGCCTCCCTCAAAATAAATAAACATTTTTTTTTAAAAATAAAAAAAGGAAAGCATTAGCACTGTTATTATCAACATTAAAACGGAAAAGTGTTTTATTTACAAAATAATAAGACATTCTCTCTAAAATTTTAATTATAGGATAATATGCTTAAATATCAGCCTTACCTGTTTGATAAAAATTATTGCATGGTGCAAGGCCAGGGAAAGTACCTGGAAGTGGTAGGGAGAGACAGATGCCTTCTATTTTAGAACTATAAACCCAAAGTTGTAAAACAGCTGCAATCCTTACAACATGTGACAAGGGCCCAGTCAAACCCCTCCCTCACCCATGTCTTCCCTCATGGCGTAAAATCACCCCCTCGAGCCTGGTGCTCCGGAGTCAGACCACCCGGGACTAGATCGTGTCTCCTCCACATTTTAATCTCATGGTTTGGGGCAACTTCTCAACTCCTCTAAGCCTCGGTTTTTTTCTTATGTAAAATGGAACAAAAATAGTACTTTCTTGAGAGGATTTTTTGTAAGATTTAAATTAAATAAGTCATACAAGGCATTTAGTACTAAATACATTTATTATTCTTATCATCCCTGGGTCTGGCCAAGAAAGGGGTATCTCTCTAGGTCACACATAAACGTACACGACACCCCCCACCCCCCCTTAGACTACCAGAATGAGACTCACTGGGACAGAAAAGAGTTCCATGGGTGCTTAATTTAGGAATGAAGACAGAAAGTCTAAACCTACTGAATCTTCTCAGCCCCCACAATGCCTAGGACCCAGGGCCAATCTCCGGTGCTCTGAATACCCTGGCTACATGACTGAACGGCACCAACCAGTCAGTCTTCTCTTACTTACTGAGCTGAGGTTCAAGCTTGAGTTCTGGCTTCAAGAGCCCTACAGAGACCATCACACTGATGCCTGCAGCTGTTCTCAGTTCTTTTAGCCAGAGGTTAAAAGCCTGAACCGAGGGCGGCATGCCTAGGTTCGCATCCTGGGGTTACCAGTCATTAGGTGTGGGGCCTTGGGCAAGTTGCTGAACCCCTCTCTCCCTCAATTTCTTATTAGTAAAACAGGATGAGGGCTGCTTCTGGCACCTACTTTGTACGGTTCCTGTGAAGACTGATGTGAGTTAATCTACATTAAGCAACTAGAACAATACCACGTGCAGCCGTGGCCTCTATGCGTGATCTCCACCAGCAGCTGGTATGGTGGCCCCAGGCTGGGCTGGCCCAGTCTGCCTCCACTTCAACCTAATGACAAGGACTAGAAGCTCCTTGTCACCTGCGAGCCATGGTCCAACTGTCTTACCCTTAGGGACAAGGCTTACTTCTCCAACCTCAGCCTCAACTGGCCCCCCTGTGGACACTGAGTTAGTGGTTTCCTGCACAATTCATGCTACATCTAACCTTCAAGCAGTGTCTAGAAGGAGCTCCCCTAACCTTTCATCTTGCTAAAACTGGTCTGCTTTTAAAGGAACATCCTTTTAAGAACGCGAAGGAGTGTTACTTAAAAAGCAAAGCAGGGCTGTAGAAATCATGTCTTTCAGAAAGTCCTCCCGATTCTTCTCTGTGCCCCTCATCTGTGTGTGAATATTTATAAGATTTGACTCCGGTTTAGTCTGCCTCTAGTGGCTCTCCTCTGGCCAGTAATCACTTCCTATCCACCCACCAGTGTTTGGTGAAGCACTGAAGTGCTAATTTGTGATGGGGACACATTACAGAGGATTCCTGGGGGCTGTCACATACAGTCATGCCTGTGCCCTATGGTTAAATTTATCACAGCATTTATACATTGTTTTATCAGTATTTTTACTTCTCTATCTCCACCCTCAATACTCTAAGCAACATGAAGACAAAAGCTTCTTAATTTAATGTTCTGTTCTCAGCACCCAGCACAGGGCTTGGCCCTCAACATGTACCAAAAAACAAACAAACAAACAAACAAACAAATAGGCTAATTGACGGTCACCTTCTTAACTCCACCCACCATGTTGTGGCCCAGCAAAATAATCATCCATACCTTCAATGGATTTGCAACATAATTGGGAAAGCAAGTCAGACTAATGTGGATAGTAAACCAGAACATCAGACAGTATACATTAGTATCAAATGAATGGGGTCAAAGCTGTGGACTGTCAATCAGAGAAGGAAGAAAGTCTGAGGGCTGAGGCAAGCAGGGAAGGCTTCTTAGAGGAGGTGGGATTTGAACCAAGTTCCGCATCTTGCAGATTTTCTCAGTGATTACACTCCATGGGTGACGTTGCTTCTGGGGGCCAGAGTCTACTGTGGAAGGAGCCTGGATGTGGCATTCATACAGACTTAGGTAGTACCTACCCTGCTTTTATGTCCTCTTGCTGTGTCCGCTGGGTCCCTTTCTGAACACGGGGTTCCTCATGTTTAACATGTGAGTAGTCGTGATCTTGGACCCGTTAATGAATCTCTCTTAGCTTCAGCTTGGTCTGTACTATTGAAATACTAATACTTAGCTCATAGAGAACACACTTTTACCAGGTCTCTACATTGTAAGCTTTAAGTATGGTGGATTATAACCTCTACCATACAGAGTGTGGAAAAATTAAGATGACCTAATAGATCTAAAAGAAACAGGTGTAATTCTCAGTACCTGGTAGGAATTCAACAAAGAAGCTTTCGTTTTAATTAGACTCCAGGATTAGTATTTTCAGTTTACAGATCTATTGAAGGACTTTCTGCAACATCATGAGAAGTTGAAATCCACTTGAGCCCTCCCTTGGTCTTGAGTAAATGGTCCATCCAAACTGCCTTACGTGGTACAGGGGTCTAGGAAGCCATAAGGGGAATAGACCTTCCATCTCGGTGTTTCCTGAAGATCTGGGGACAGCGCTACTTCTCACAAGATAGACTTTAAAAAGGCAGCTTCCATGCTGATTCACTTAGTGTTATGTGGCATGGCAAAATTGCCAGGTTCAGAGTGGATGACTTCATCAGTGACCGTAGTAACTTTTATTAATCTGGAAAACATCTTAACATATTCCTATAGCCCTTTCCACTTCCCCAATGACAAGCTTCAGCTTTAAATCTTTTTTAGCTTCTTACAACACGGTATACAGGTTGACCCTAACTTTCCTGGGAGGAAACCGCAGCGCGTAAAGGGTGAGTGACTCACTCAACATTCCGTAGTAAAGCAGGGTCAAAACTAGGACTAGGATTGGGGCACCTTGGGTTACAGTTCCGAACTTCTGAGCAAAGTTTAAAGTTCTCTTTGGCAGTGGTTACCAAGGAGAGGTTGGTGGTGGGAGTGCTCCGTCTTAGCTAGGAGTGCTTGTTTTATTTTTGTCGTTGTTTAGAGTTGGCACTGGAATGTGACAGTAAAACACAGGCCAACTTACAGTCAGCTTTATCTCTGTTTTCAAATGATCTAGGGGCAACACATCCCTTTATTGACTGCACAGGAAGCTGATGGCTCCCATCACTGGCTCTGGGCAACTACTGCTCTTTGGTGAAGAACTCTAAATTGGTTTTGTTAAAAAGAAAAGAAAAAAAAAAAGGCTTCATTTGAATGCGAGAAATTTGATTTCTAAGCCGAGGTGAGTTGACACCAAAGAAAATAGGAGAGATGTATTTATAGTCCCACATATGGTGCCCATAACTTCTCTTGACTCAAGGAATCAACAGCTCACTGAACAGGGTTTAACACCTATGGCAACATTAGTTGCCGTACTCAAAGCTTACAGTGTAGACACCTGGTATGAGGTGAGTACTAGTATTTCAACTGTACAGACAAAGCTGAAGCTAAAAGAGATTCATTAAAGGCTCCAATATCACAATTCCTCAACAGCCAACGTAAGATCAGGCTGACTCCAGTGGACCCAGTCTTGCGACTACTGCCACTATCTATCTGTCCAACGATATCTGAACAGTCACTGAAGTACTAAAAATGCTAATGTTGCAAAGGAGACACATCACAGAGGGCTCCCAGGGCCACTCTTGGCAGAGATTGAGCCCTGCATCAATGAGCCTGGCCAAGGAGGTCAGTGGGAACTGAAAGAAGTCCAAACCAGGTATTTTTTTCTAATTTGCACAGAGGTGCCTTTTGGGCCAGCAGTGACGTGGGACCATGGGTGGTTTTAGGTTCACACATCAGAGCAGTCTGTTGCCCTCTGTTTCCTGTTGATTCTCTGAGCCCCGTTTGTCAGTTTCTCAGAAGTGGCTCTGCCTAGCTTCCTGGCCAGTTCCAAAGTCTACGGTCTCCTGTACAATCTCCACTACAGGCTACTGAAAAATGCCTAGTTGGCCATGCCTCTGTCATTGCTGTTATCAGGGATATGACTGGCATCCCCTCAGAAGCTCATCCTGGTGAAAATTAGACATTGGGATATTCACTCATTAATCTGTGTGGCAAATTGTGGGTTCTGCTCACTGGGGAGAGCTACAATCAAAAGGCTGCCATGAGCCTGGTATTTGAGAGCCAATCTGTACCTCCACATTACTCTTTGGAAACTAGGACCAGGAAATCTTGCAAGGCCTCTTGGGGACATGCCTCAGGGTTGGGGACTTCTTTTCGGTTTGTTACCATCATAGTCACAATATCTTATCAGTGTTTGCTCAGTGAATGACCTTTAGATGCACATTAAGACATTTATCCTGGGGCACCTGGGTGGCTCAGTCGGTTAAGCTTCTGACTTCAGCTCAGGTCATGATCTCACTACTCATGAGTTCGGGCTCCGTGCTGACAGCTCGGAGCCCGGAGCCTGCTTCAGATTCTGTGTCTCCCTCTCTCTCTGCCCCTCCCCTGCTCACATTCTCTCTCTCCTTCAAAATAAGTAAACGTTAAAAAAAAATTTTTTTTAAGATATTTATCCTACTAACTCAGTAATGTGGGAACTATGTAGTCTGACTGATATGAAAGCGTATGTATCACTTAACCTGCATTATTTTCTAGGGAAGAAAAATCTGGGAGTCACACAACTTTGCTTTCTGTTCCATTTCTGCCGCAGCCTTTTGATGTGACATTAAACAAGTCATTGTCATCTCTAGAATGCAGATAAAAGGATGGACTTAATTGTCTCTAAGTCCCTTCACACTGGTATGGTGGGTGCTTTTAATCGAGCTCACACACACAGTAACTTGTTTCATTGCATTTTAGAGCTGGAAGGGAGTTTAATGATCCCTTGCTCCAAACACCTTATTTTACAGATGCTCTTCATCAAAAAGACAGGACAGATACTATTATCCTCTTTTTACAAAGTAAAATCCTAGAGCCCTGAAAAGGTGAATGATGTGCTCGAACGGGGATGAAGTCTGGCTCATCTTTCTACTACACCACACACTCAACTAGGTTTTACTGGGTCCCGTCTAGCACCGTCCAGTTTTCTGCCTTATTGTCAACGGACGTAGAAAAACACCTAACTAGCGCGTGCCCAGCCACGGTCTTCAAGTGCTAATGGTGTTTTACCATCCTGCACAACCATTTTCCTCAGATGGGGCCTAGGATACTTCATGGAGACCAGCAGGAAAATGCAAGCTTAGTTCTGGTTGATTTCTTACCAGAGAGTATACACTGACAAACATAGAAACCAGGCAGCTTTTCTTGCTCTAAGAACAGTTTTTTGGGGAGCAGCACTGCTGGGGTCTGGGATCAGGGGTAAAGGAGCCGGAACAGAATAGGTCATTCTGATACTGGTGAGTCTGACCATGAGTGACAGTCACAACAGGAATAAAGCCTACACTTAACAAGTGTCTATAATGTACCAACTAATTGACAGATCCTGTCTCATTTAGGAAATGAAATTTCTGAAAATAGAAGTTTAAGAAATAAGCATTTTAGAAAGAAGCTATAGAAAGAAAAAAACAACATCTCTGGAGTCTGAGAGCAGAAGTAGTATTACAAGGAAAACTGTGAAGTTTAGAATATAAGGGCTAAGAGCTTAGTGTGTCAGTGGCCATCACAGCCACCTTGGGTCTACTGAGAGTCTCCATCTCATTGAACCCCATCAAGTCACCTGCCTCTACTACAAACAACTAAAATAGAGAAAACAGAATTTTTTAAAGAAGTGGACTTTGGGGTCTTACCAGGACTCTTGGCTTTACCCCTTGCTACCAGGGATATCGTAACTGAGTTTCCGTTTTAAAAAAAAAAGTTTAAATGTTTTATTATTATTTATTTTTGAGAGAGAGAGAGAGGGAGAGAGAGAGAGAGAGACAGAGTGTGAGCAAGAGAGGGGCAGAGAGACACCGAATCCGAAGCAAGCTCCAGGCTCTGAGCTGTCAGCACAGAGCCCGATGCGGGGCTCAAACTCACGGACTAAGAGATCATGACCTGAAGTGAAGCCAGACATTCAACTGACTGAGCCACCCAGGTGCCCCTTAACTGAGTTTCTTAACCTCTTAGAGCCTCAGCATTTTCATCTGTAAAATGAGACTCAAATAAATAAATAAATAAATAAATAAATAAAGGTTAGTTATATATAAAGTTTCTTGAATAGTATTAGCAGATTCTAGGCTTTTCCATAAGAATTGAAGGAAGAGAAAGCAGCGGTGGGCAGAGAGAAGAGGTTATTTATCACACTTACTATGTTTCATTAATGTTTATTCTTCACAATAGGGTCCTTTAGTAAGTGGTGAATTTAAGAGCATTCTTCCACAGATTAGCTGCTTTCGCTTTTTCTTCCCTGGGCCTAGTTAATTAAAAAATACCGTAAGTGTTCTAAATAAGACCATTGGCATTTCTTTTCAATAATTGCAAAGGGACTTAATCATGTTAAGGGACATGTTAAATGTTACTCTGCTACGTAACTTGCTTTGATCTGATGTTAATACTAATTCGTAGAACTAGTTACGTGGAGAATAAGTTAAATTTATGGGACAAATGGGGAATCTGAGACCCCTTTCCAACACCGAGGGTCTATCTCTCAGAGCGTGTAGGAAGTGAAGCAAACTAGCAGGACCATCCAACTTAACACATTCGGTGGCATTTGGAGCCACGGTGGGGAAAACAGGCTCCCTAGTTAATTTCACACTTCCTCTATACATTTCAAAAACCAAGGTGTGATTCTGCCGCTGGATTTTTAAAAGACCTTCAGAAGGCAAAATGCCAGGTATTCTGCAAACTCCCTGCCTTAAAAGAGTTTTCTGTTGCCTGGTGTCTGTTTGCCGTGGGGAATCCCAATCTGCTCAGTTAAAGCAAGGCCTTTAAGCTTCTGGAAGGATATTTCCTGCTCATTAAGGCTCTGGCTTTCCTGGAGCTGCTGGCCTTTGTCATTCTGAGTGTGGACATGTTGGAAGCACAACTCAGGAAAATTTGCTGAAGAGAAAGGCGAGAGGGAAATCGGCATTCGCTGTGTGTCTGCTGGGTGCTGTCTTCTGGAAAGCCCTCTGAAGTAAAAGTCATAATTGTCCGCATTTGACATGCCATGGAATCCAAGCCCAGAGGGGTTCCCTGTCCCTACACCACGCTGCTTCTCCACCAGAATACCCCATCTGCTCTGAAACGTCTAGGAGGTCTTGCTGAATGGGGATGGTGGCCCTCTGGGGCACCCTGGGACTCTCCACCAGGGCCCTGGGCCACCACCTCCTTGCTGCAAATTGCCCCAGGTTTGTTTTCTTTGGCTCCCTCATTAATGAGTTCCACAGGACAATGCTAAGTCTAGTTAGGCAGCCTTAATTGGTTTAGTTACAACAAGATAATTCCTTTTTTCTTCTCTTGGAGGCCTTTTTGTTTAAAGACATTTTAGCTGGAAGATGCTAATTATCAATGAGGAGAAAGTGACACCTGAAGAGTTCATTTTCCATCTTGGTCCTTGGTGTCTCCTTTGAACTCCCCCCACCCGGCCCTCTTTCCCACTTTATCACTTCTCCCCCACCATCATAAAAGGGAGCTTGCCCTGGCTGGCGGCAGAACTTTCTTTCTCACTTGCCAGGGAGCCGTTCTCTCTGCAGCTGTCTCCCAGGCATGGACAACCTGCGTGAGACCTTCCTCGGCCTCGAGGAGGGCTTGGGCCCCTCCGACAGCCCCGGCCTGCTGTCGTCCTGGGACTGGAACGACAGGGCAGGGCCCTTTGAGTCGAACGAGGCCTCCCCCACTCAGAGCCTGTCTCCGGCTCCATCGCTGGAGTCCTATGCTTCTTCTCCCCGTCCAGCTGTGGCTGGGCTGCCCTGTGGGCACGGAGGTGCCAACAGTGGGGGCAGCGGTGCCTGCGGTGGCCGTGGGACTGGTGGCCTGGGGGAGGTGGACTACAACGTGTTAGCCTTCCAGCCTGCCTATCTGCAGGGCGCTGGTGGCCCCAAGACCCAGAAGGGCGCCAAAGTCAGGATGTCTGTGCAGCGGAGACGGAAGGCCAGCGAGAGGGAGAAGCTCCGAATGAGGACCTTGGCCGATGCCCTGCACACCCTTCGGAATTACCTGCCACCAGTCTACAGCCAGAGGGGCCAGCCGCTCACCAAGATCCAGACGCTGAAGTACACCATCAAGTACATCGGAGAGCTCACAGACCTCCTCAACGGCGGGCGAGAGCCTCGGCCCCAGAGCGCTTGAGCTCCACCCCAGGACCACGACCCATCCCGGCCCCTGGGAGGGGACAGGAGAGCTTTCAAGACCTGGACTAGCTCACGGAACAACAGCGCGTAGTTATTTTTTTTAATAGAGTAAGCGTGGTGACTTTGTTGTCTGAAAAGTCCTGAGGGAATTCCCACTGGGAACACTTAACAGCCAGACAAGCAGGTATTTTCTCGTTTTCTCATGGTTTCTCAGGAGCCCGGTGCCTTTGCGAAGAGACAGATTGCGTGCCCTTCTCTGCCTGTCCAAGGTATTTTAGAGGGCCGATGACTTTAAATGCATTTTGTCCGTAAAGTAAAATTGTCACGATTAATCTTCTCTCCTTATTTTGGTGGTGGGAGCTTTCTTTCTGTTGCTGGCTAAACCCATATTTTGTGTAGCATCCAGCGTGACACCTGGATTCTTATTTAGAAAGATGTGTATCAAGTAAAGGGCTATAGCATTCCTGTTTTTATTTTGTCTGTGTGCTTGTGTGTGTACTTGTGTGTGTTTGACTAAAACCGTGCCTTTTCTTTTGCAGGAGCCAAAATCACGTAAATGCAGAAGGAATTAGCGTCATGGTAAATAGCAAGGCACAGGCAGACAGACCTCATTAAGATACAGTGAAGTACAGGCCAGCCCCTCCTCTCTTCATGCGGGGGACAGGAGGCTGCACGCGCCCGATGCCGGGGTTTGAGCGAGCGGGTAGGAAGGAGGAGGAAGGTAGGGGGTACTCAGCACCACAGCGTGGGCCTGAAGCAGGGCTGGGTGGGGGGCAGGCACGGCCTGGGCCAGGCCTGCAGTGACAATAACGTCACGGAGTCCCTTCGCGGAGTCCTTTTCAAATGGAGAGATTGGTTCAAAAAAAGTAAGAGACTATTTTAGTTCTATAGATGAGTGAAAGTGTTGGGATTAGAATTCAAGTCTGTCTCTAGCCCCTCCAGAGGTATTTGTTCTTCCTCCGCACATCCCCCCCCACCTCCAAATCAGCCCTCCTGCACCTATACACAAACACACATCCCTACTTCACGGGGGGGCCTTGTCTGGGGGCTGGTGAAACGCACTCTCGCCTTGGCTAATGGCACAAGCAGTCCAAAGGGGGCTTTGAGTGAAGGAAGTTCTCAAAACCTTTGAACTAAAAAGGCTTTTTTTCTTTTTTCAAGGCTACCTTTTTCTCCAAATAGTTATTAACAATTGATACTTTTTTTTCCCAGTGAACAGTCTGTTAATGTTTCCTGTCATTTCTTTTCCTATTGGTGATTTTTCTTTCTCTCTCTTTTTTTAAATTTTTCTTTTTTTAAAATGACATCTTAACAAAAGCAGTATATGTGTTCACAGTTTAATGTATAACTTTTCCACTTTTTTTCCTTTGTGGGTACAAACATTTACAAATAAATAGAGGCAAACATACACTTAAAAATACCTTGAGTTCTGCAAACTGCTTTTTTTTTTTTTACTTAGCAATACATAGTAAATTCCTTCTCATTTAACAGAGATAAATCTGAGATGTTAGTGTCATTATTACCTTGATTTTATAGATGGAAATGGAAGCACAGATTTGCTCTGAGTTACACATGTGAAGAGCAGGGTGGAGATCAGAGAGTCAGCGTGCCAGAGCACAGGTATTAACATAATTTAAGAGTCACCTTTTGAATAATACTTGGGCTGTTTCCCTTTTTTACTCCCCCAAAATGCTATGGCAATCATCACGGACAATTATATTTATCCATGGTAATTTTTCATAGCCTGGAAATTTCCCACCAATCGGATGCCCGGATCAGAATATATGCACATTTTAAATTTAAATAAATACTATTAGAAGACTTTTATAAAAGTTTGTAGTTATTTATGGGGCCCCAAAACCTGATGCAACAGAACTAGCTGTCCCACACTGCCACTGGATGTTGCTAACCTTCTGAATACTTAATAGATTAAAAAAATGGCTATGTCACTGTTGTGTTAATTTTAATTTCCCTATCTACTATTTGAGACGGTGCGTTGTTTTTTAGTTTACATGACTTTTGTTCATTTTGCTTCCTCTTCTGTAACTTGTCAGTTAATATTCTTTGCTATTTTTCTACTGGGTTACTTGTCTTCTCATTAATTTGGGAAAGTTCTTTGTACATTATACATATTGAAAAGATTTCCTCCTTATCTATCATTTTGTCATAGTACCATGTTTATGGTATCATATATTTATACTTTTGAATGTGGTGTCCTTTTGCTCTATGAAGCTTTTCATTTTTATATGGTCAAACCTCTCCCCCTTTTATGACTTATGCTTTTTTTTCTTTTGCTTAATTTTTCCCAGTTCCAAGGCTATCCAAATGTTATGGGTTTTTCAAATATTTTCATAGTTATTTACATATGTATCTTTTTATATTACATATAATTTGTTGTCAAATTGGTTTCCATACAACATCCAGTGCTCATCCCAACAGGTGCCCTCCTCAGTGCCCATTATCCACCTTCCCCTCTCTCCCACGCCCCATCAAACCTTAGTTTGTTCTCTGTATTTAAGAGTCTCTTATGGTTTGTCTCCCTCCCTCTCTGTAACTTTTTCCCCCCTCCCCCTCCTCCATGGTTCTCTGTTAAGTTTCTCAGGATCCACATATGAGTGAAAACATACATATGTATCTTTAATATACCTGCATTTTATTTTTGTCTATAGTACAAAGAAGGGATATAACTTTATTTCTCATTAGTGTTGTTATAACCGAAGAATAAATATATCTTGTCATCAGGGATGGTGGGTTGTGGGAGTGTTGCTAAAATGTCATTCTATGTCTACAAACCTTCATCAGCTTCTCATATATTTGTTGCTGGTGCTTTATAAAAGGAAAGTGTTGGGCAGTATATCAAGATTTTCTTCAAGGGACTCTGCCCTGTGCATTTGTAGCGAGAGTATATGTTCGTGCACATGTATATGTATTTGTGTGTGTGCGTGTGTGTGTGTGTGGTTTAATGTGTGGGGGGAGGAAGATTAGGGAAGATAGTAATATGGGGAAGGGGATGTCTAGCCTTTGATCAAGTTTTAGCTAGTTATTTTCCTTGCTGTTTTGAAAAGAGTGGGACCCAAATGCTCTTGGCTTTTGAGTTTTTCAAGATCGAGCATTAAGGATGGTTTATAAATAGGGGCGCCCGGGTGGCTCAGTTGGTTAAATGTCCAACTTCAGCTCAGGTCATGATCTTGTGGTCTGTGAGTTCGAGGCCTGCATTGGCTCTGGGCTGATAACTCAGAGCCTGGAGGCTGGAGCCTGCTTCAGATTCTGTGTCTCCCACTCTCTCTGTCCCTCACCCGTTCATGGCTCTGTCTCTCTCACTCTCAAAAACGAATAAATGTTAAAAAAAAAATAAAGAAAAAAAAAGAATGGTTTATAAATAGCTTGGGTAATTTCGGTTGCCCTGGGGACCAGATCCTGTGGATGAGTTAGGAACTGCTTGTCCTCACTGTCCAAAAACCTGGAAAGCCACAGACTCACCTACTAGCTGGGCCTGCCCTCAGGACTCCAAGGTGCCCATGGGAGGGGAGGCATGTGGAACATGAGGAGAAGGTGAGCGCTCTGTGGGAGGGGGCTTCTGGTGTGGGGCCTTGTCTCACAGACACGGTTGAGCCCAGCACAGCTGCAGTCCTCCCCAGACAGGCTCCACAGCCCAGGCCCCGTCCAGCAGAGACAGCTGTATACCAGCGTTTGCCTCCTGCGGCAATGCCCCCACGAAGATGCCTCCCTTGTGGGATATAGCTGGATCAGGTCCCTGATCCCTCTAGGGAGCATTTACGGGCAGTTGGCCGGGCAAAGCTTATAAATAGGAGCAAGTTATTTCTGGTGCTTGGATAGGGAACCGCAGATTGTGTGTGCCTGTTATGTTGTCCTCAGATTTTCATATTTATTATTTCACGTAATCCTCCTAACAAGCCCAGGAGGGGGCATTATTGATCCCATGTTGAGGGTGAGGAAACTAAGATTTGGGCCAGCTAAACAGTGCAAAGCCCCACGATTAGTGGCACATGGTTGACTAGTTGGCTGGAGGGTTCAGCTCTAACTCCAAAGCTGAGGCCCTTCCTTCCAGCTCACTCTGGGATGCTGTGTGCTGGGCAGTGGAGAGCTTTCTAGGCAAACGCTCGCTCCCAGGCTTCTCCGCCATTTTTCTCTGCTTCCCCATCTCTGGTACCCTCATTTCTTTCACCATTGGAAGCATTTCTGAAGAGGCTGTCATTTGTCTTGTCCTCTGAATTTTTTCCCTTTGAACCTCTGCCTCTGCCCCAAACGTTTCCTCAAAAATCCCTTTCACTTCCTTGCTGGCACCTAGGATGAACCACAGAGGAAACCTCACTTCTGTTCATTTGTGTTCAATAAAGTGTTCCACAATTCACACCGGGCTGAGGATTCTTTGTTCTTCTTGTTGTTTCTGCCACGAGCTAATCAGCAGAGAGGCCAGAGCAGGGGGGGGTGGGGGGGTGGGGGGGGATCCTTCGCAAATTGACAAGTAGACAGAATTGCCTTTACTTTAGAATATTAAAAAAAAAAAAAACAGCAAAAGAAAATGCACATGCAAGTGAGTTTTGGCGTCGCTGCTTTTGAGGTCCTGTTAGAGTAGCTTCTATGTGCCAACTCTGAGGTGTTATCTGATTCCTACACACACTCCAGGCTGCAGGACAGGCTGAGCTTGGACCCCAGACGGGCTTCAGGGCACCCAGAGTCTGGCACTCTCCTCCTGTCCTTCTCTGAGAATCTGAGGGGCTGCTACGTCAAAAATGAGATGTTGATGGGGCGCCTGGGTGGCTCAGTCCGTGAGTTCGAGCCCCGTGTCGGGCTCTGTGCTGACAGCTCAGAGCCTGGAGCCTGTTTCAGATTCTGTGTCTCCCTCTCTCTGACCGTCCCCCGTTCATGGTCTGTCTCTCTCTGTCTCAAAAATAAATAAACGTTAAAAAAAAAAAAATGAAGGGCGCCTGGGTGGCGCAGTCGGTTAAGCGGCCAACTTCAGCCAGGTCACGATCTTGCGGTCCGTGAGTTCGAGCCCCACGTCAGGCTCTGGGCTGATGGCTCGGAGCCTGGAGCCTGTTTCCGATTCTGTGTCTCCCTCTCTCTCTGCCCCTCCCCTGTTCATGCTCTGTCTCTCTCTGTCCCAAAAAAAAAAAAAAAAAAAAAAAAATGAGATGTTGAAGCTGAAGCAGTGCTTCCTAGAGAAACTGGAAGGACTTGATCTTGATATTTTCGTTCCAGAAAGGCCCTTAAACTGTGAGCTGGAAGAAAGCAAAAAACTTCTGAGGAAGTGGGGGGAAAAGGCAATCATTTGTTTGCCTCTTGGGTTTGGAAACTATTGACTGCCCTTCCCTTAGCAGAGCCTCCCGCTAAGTTCTGCAAATGAACTCTATTGACTTCTGTTTTCCTTCATTGAGTGAAGAGGGCAGAGGGCAGGGCCGGGGTCACAAGAGGAAAGCACCACCACGGGCTATTCCCAGCAGAGCCAATGCCAGTTCTGGATCCATCCTGCGAGGTGGGAGGCTCAGGGCCAAGTTCTCTACATACTCTTTCCCCTTTAACTTTGACAGCTAACAGTAGCGGAGGGCTATTATTAGGCCAGTTTGCAAATAAAGGGACCAGAGAGGTCAAGTCACCTTGCCCAGGGTCACATAATTGGTGCAGAGCCCAGAGTTCCACTGGATCTGCTTGACTCCTTCCTCTGGCCATTTGAGGCTCCACGTGCCAGCAGTGTGGCACACACACACATGCCAGAACGGTCTCTGCAGTCAAGTCTTTCCCACGAGCCTATGCTCTCATTTGAAGAAGTGTGCTTTTGCAGGGTCCAAAGAACTCATCGGGACTTAAACAGATCAGGGCATATTCTAAGTTGTGATTCCCTTTCTATTCTCCTACACGATGTGGAGCATGGTCATGATTCTCTCTTTTAAGATACAATGTGTGGGAGGTTTTTTCTTTATGTTTATTTATTTTTGAGAGAGAGTATGAGTGGGGAAGAGGTGGGAGAGGGTGGTGGATAGAGGATCCAAAGCAGACTCTGTGCCGACAGCAGAGAGCCCAACGCAGGGGTCGAACCAATGACCCACTAGATCATGACCTAAGCTGAAGTCCAACGCTTAACCAACTGAGCCACCCAGGCACCCCTCCATTATTATCCCCCTTCATAATTCAAGTGTGTAGGAGTTTTGTAACGACTTTGGGGGGTATTTGTATGCCTCCAGAGGTATCATAAGCCAGATTTCAAGAAATACCTGTTCATAGGGACTACAGCTTACACACTCTTTTCCTTCGGTTTCTTTTAGGCCCCAAATGACAAAACTGAAACAGCAATCATAGTAACGGCCACCACAACAACTAATATTTACCGTGTGCTTACTCCGCGTAAGGCACTCTTCTAAGCACTTTATAGGAAACAGCTATTTTAACCCCCTATCAGGTAAGAGACAGCTCCTCGAACGACCCTATAAAACAAGGACTAATGTCATCCTCATTTTGCAGATGGGGAGGCGGAGGCACAGAGAGGCGAAAGCTTATCTAAGATGGTACAACTTGGAGGCAGCAGACCCAGGACTGGATCCCTGTGGTCATGCTCCACCCCTGGCCCTTACTACCCTCCACTGTGTCATCCCACTGCTTTCGTGATTACAAAGCATTTTACTTACATCATCCTGTTCCACCCTAATCTAAACCTCATTACACATGAAGTTGAACAGGGACCGCCATGTCCCTTTTACAGATGAGGAGGTTAAGGCTCATCATGACAAGATATCACAGCGCTTAATAAACGGCAAGGCTGGCATCAGAATCCTAGTCTGGCTCGTTCTGGCTAAACACTTCTGTCTCCTGAGAATATCTAGCTGTGCCCTGAAGCCTGCCCCCAAAGGCATCTTTCTCAAAACAGGTACATTTCTTCAAGGTGGGTTTTGCCTGAAACCTTTCCGAATCTTTGAATCTAATCAGCGCGCACTCAGAAAACAACCAAATCCACAGGTAGGGTAGGGTGATGAAATCCTAAACCCTTGAACAGAATTTTATTCTCCCTCATAATTCAAGATTTTGCATCCCCAGGACCCCCCCCCCACCCCACGATTTTTACTGTGCATCTAATTACTTCTAGCAGAGAAAGTAGACGAAATGTAAGTAACTTCAGTTCAAGGAAACTAACAAACATCACGTGTAAAGGCACGGAGGTCTGTGCGAGCAGCAGGATTTGGGGGATCCGCTGTGGGCTGGTTTGGCCCAAGCACAGGGTCGGGCTGGAGGCTCAGGGAGAGCCAGACGCTGGGGGCTCGAACGTCCTCCAAGCTGCCACGGAGAGGAGCCGACTCTCAGCCTGGGGGCAGCCCCTCACTCACGGGGTAACTGGGGGACCAGCTCCCCGGGGCCCAGGCACAGCAACGGGCGTAGAACCTCACACACACGGAGTGAACGATGGGCAGCGTCCCACGTGGCTCAGTCACTAAATGCTCGAGTGTTTCCTGTTTTACTTCTGCCAGTACTGCTTTTCGTACCTGTGACGGAGAAATCCAGTGCTCAGTGATCATGCTTACAATCTTCTTCCTACTCGTGTCTGTTTTCTCTGCCTCTCACAGCTCCTTTCCTTCAAACCCTGCAAACAATTCCTTCCCGGGTGTGCCCACGTCACCCTTGTCCTTCACCCCTCTGTCTCCCCAGCACCCCCAGCCTTCGGTACTTGCCCCTCCCTCTGTTCTGCACCACATCTGCCCAGCCTAGCAGGGGAAGCCGGGAGACTAAGCAGACACAGCCGGAAACTTCTTTGGTGGCAGGTTACACTCATTCAACGGTCGTCCTGTCCCATTGGTGAGGACAGCACTGGGTGAACCGGCTTTCAGTTAGGGTCTCTTTCATGGTCTGTGTGCTGCAGATTATTAACCATACGTGTCTCTGGCTGAGTGCCAGGCCCTGTGGCAACACACAGGTGGAGGGGGACCAAGGCGCCACATATTTAAACACAAGTAACATTGTGTTCTTTCTTGACCATTGCGGTCTTGTTCAATCCTCATAATAACCTTGTGAGGGCAAAATGCAGTCTCTGTTCTCAAGATGTTTCAGTGGAGCTGGGAGAGATAGGCCTATACCTAAATAAGCATATTATAAGCAAAAAATAAAAGAGAGAAAACATTTTTAAGAGGTGTCCAAAACCAACGGGAATAAGGGAGGGAGAGAGGAATTCTGTCTGAGTGGGCACCTGGCTTCGTAGGTAAGCCAGCATTGAACTTGAACCTCAATGGGTAAGTGGAATCTCGGTAGGGCAGAGGGGCATTTCAAGACAGGAAGAGCAGCAAAGCAGAGGTAGAAAGGCCGGGATCGGCAAGAGGCAGAGTGCCTGGGCATGTGGGCTGAGGGCGTTTGGGAACAGGTTATGAAGGGCCAAATGTCAAGCCAAGGGGTTGGAGCTATAAAATAAGGGCAAATACCTTTATTTTTTGTTTGCTCATTCTGGCAGGGTATGTGATGATGATAAATTTATGCACTGGACAAGAACTTGTGAGTTCATGGCATGTTTCTTAGCCTGCACCTGGTACCTGGGAGAGAGGCAGGACCCCTGCGCTTTGGGAGCTTATCCCCTAATAGTGGAGGAGTCAGATTCCATGACAAGGAGAAAGGACTGTGGAGTGGACAGTGAGTCTGCTAGGAACCCTAGAGATGAGTATCTGCTCATCTGGGGATGAGCAGTGCAGACTGAGGGGTTGAAGGGTTCCTGAATATGAGAACTGAGGCTGGGTGGGTGGTGGAAAGGGAGTGGAGGGTAGAGCATTCTTAGAAGAACTGAAGAGCAGAGTGAATGAGGGGCCAGAAGTGGTGGGAAGGGAGAGGGAGGTCTCGTTTTGGAAAGCTCTGGAAAAGCCAGTGCCAAAGACAGCTTTCTGGGAAACTGATTGTACCCGAGCGTTATGTTGCTCTCACTCACTTCAGTGAACACCTGGCCCTAATACACTGCTTACCGCATGCCTGGCACTTCCTAGCCCTTCCAGCAAGGCTGTGAAGTAGCTGCCATTATCCCCATTTTGCAGATGAGAAAATGAGGCTCCCAGAGGGAAAGCAAGTTGCCTGGGGCCTGTGGCTAGTAAAGGGCTGTTTGGTCACAGAGCTTCCCCGGGCCCTCTCAGCAGAGCCACCCTCATTCAGACAAAGGACCCGGAAGTACAAACTACAGAATGATGGTCACGAGGGACGAGTAACTGCTTAGGGCAGGTTCTAAACACAGGGAATACCTGTGATTCACACTAGAAATGATCAGTTCCAGGAGAGGGGGAGGGGCAGATTTCGTCCTCTGTTTACAGCCGATTTAAGGAAGTACGAATGCCTCCCCCTTTTGATCTTTCAGTTTTCCTGTTTGGAAAGGGCCCATTCAAAAATCCCAGGGGGTGAAATAGGTATATAAAACCAAATAAATGTGCCGGTCACTTCCCCGGGGTCCCCGGTTCCTGTGATGGAGGCCCTTTCGGTCTATCCTACTCTGGAGCCCCCCTGCCCACCTCCCTCCGCAGCAGGCCAGCCAGGCTGGAGGTGCCAAAGTGGGCCCCTGGGGGGCTGGAGGGACCAGAGGCGCCATCATAAAGGGCTCTACTTAAAAGGAGCAAAAGGTGTCGGGGAAATGCTAGGGCCTTGTTGTTTGTTTGTGTGTGTGGATTTTAAATACCAGGGGAATGACAGGCTCACGGTGCCAAGGACCCAGTAGCAGAAGTGCAGTGCATCTCTGTGGAAACAGGAAAACAGGAACTGGAGGCAGGTGCTCTTTCCCCCTCTTTTGGAAGGCTCTGCCCGTCCTATTTGTCAACAAACTGCAGGTAAGTCTCCCGAGCCACCAGGCATCCAGTCATTGCTTCTGGCCGCCCCACGGCCCAGGCTCACCGTGAAGGGCACGGACAGATGTTCTGGCTGCCAGGGAGGCCCCTTGCTGCAAAACAAGGGATCCATTCAGAAAACTTTATTTCCGGGTGAGCAGGCAATCCTGCAGAACTGGTCCTGGGCTGCAGAGAGGCAAGAGCAGAAGGAATGGAATATTCAGGGAGGCTCCAGCATGCACCTCAGGGGCTGTGCTCCTGGGCTCCAAGGTGACAACCCTTTCTGCCAGCCAGGCTTTGAACAGACTGCCTACCAAGGCAAAGGAACAGCTTTGGGCCTCTTGTTGCACGGTCTGAGAACTCGAGACAGTGAGAAGCCCGGTGGTTTAGTGAAGTAACATAGCAATGTCTCCAAAGTCACAAAGTTCATGAAGTTTTTATCTGCAACATGTTGGATCAAAGCTTACATCACAGGCCAGTATGAAGATGAAATGGCATTAAGTCCTGCACAGTGACTGATGGAGTAAATGCTAGTTTTTTCCCCTCAAGGTAAGGAGATCTGGTAAACGATTATCAAAAAGTTATATCAGTAAGCTTAGTGGAGGAGAGTTAGCAGTACATGATCTTTTTCCCCCACAGTGGGTAGGGGGTATATGGCCCCATGATGTCAGAGACTGGGCTCACTATAAATGATCCATCCTGGAGGCAGAGATCCCAGATCAACCACAGAAAGAAGCTGCTGCCTTTATTTCAGTCTTGAGATGATAGAATTATTTAAGTGTTTGATTATGTAACCCAGTAAAAAAAAAAAGTTCAAACAGTATGGACAAACTGAAAATGCAAAGTAAAACTTTTCCTCATTGCCTAGACAACGGCCATACTGTTTTATACTCTAGAGGTTGCCTTATGAGTTTAAATGCCTTATGAAAGTCAGAGAAATTGGCATTTACCTATTTCATCTCCTAATTGTTCTTAATGACTTTTTTTTATATCAGTAAGATTTATAACATAAATTTTGCTAGTTACAGTGAGTTGTTCTGAATGATGTGTTTGGAGCCTTATGGAAACAGTATATCCGTGACTCTGCCTGATGCATAGTTTAGAGTTCAAATGTATACTCCCTGCATGGCCTGGGGACCCCCAAGCACAGAAATGGCCATCTTTATCTTTAGAGGTGAAGAAGAGGACCCCACGCTGTTCGGGGCTTATCTTTGCCACAACAGGGAAGGTCTTTCTGAGAAGGAAGAAGATGAAGTGAAAGGCTAGGCCAGGCATGCCTCAAGGGGAGCTCTAACTGAAGTTTTCGGTTTCCTGAATGAATAACTTTCATTGACCTGGTTACAACTGGGGATCCGTTGAGTGCAACCAAGAGCCCTAATGCAGGAATAGTCCTACATTGTACACTAGGCTAAAAAAGCCAGAGATTCAAGTGCTCCCCAAACAGCTCGCTTTCTGTTACCCACAGGCAGGCTGTGGCTGGGTGCACCAACGAAACCATCCAGCACGGCTTAGAGCAGAATGATCTGACAGTAAAAGTAATGCCTGGCATCTGCCAAGAATCACAAGTAGTTAGAATCCTGACAATTTGTTTTAAAGTTTGTTTTTGCAAGGTCTAAGCTGTATTGCTGAGTGGTTATAAAATAAATCCATTTGCATTTTCTATGCAAAATGTGTGTCTCAGAATTTTATGGGAAATAGTGTCTGCTTCTATTTGCAAATAGCATTCCACCTCTTGTCATTTAAAAGCCTTTTTGACTAAATAGTATTTTAATGGCTATTTGATGATGAAGAGACCATAGTCTAAACAATCTTGGAGTCTGAGATTTCAAACTTCCCTTAACAATGCCATAATATTTATATTTTCTATACTCAGTCTATATATATGTTCTTTTAAGGGGTATCACAAGGTCAAGCAATAAGAATTTCATAACAAATTCAAACTGCTTTACAATTAGTATTCCTATCATTAAAAACAGTCTTTGTAAATCTTGGGGGGGAGAAAAAAAAACTACAAGTTTTCATTCATAATTCATACATTGTTTTTATCGGAAGAAAAAGATATTCTTAGATTTAGAAATTCACCCACCTTTAATTGGCAGGCTTCAGGGGCTGTGAACACAGCTCACAGCACGACCCTGATGTCAGTCCCCTTCAAGGCCACACACCTGGTGAAGAACAGAGTTGAGTTTAAACTCAAGTGGTGGTGGGTCAAACTCAAGTCTAAGTGCTCTCCATAATGTTTTGTGGTTTCTCTAAGATATAAAGCTCCTTTTTGAAGGGCGAGCCACCCCAAAACAGCTGTTGCTTATTGGTCAAAGTCAACTATTTACAAGCACGCATCCATCCAAATGTGACATCTACCAATTATTCCATGGCCAGAGGTGCAGGTCCCAGTGATGTAAAACTCTACAGATGGCAAATGGGGCTGGTTAATGCTAAGAAAGGCAAAAGGTACCAGGGATTTATGGGAAACAGGAGGTTTGAGCTGCCATCCTTTGACAAAATGAAAACCAAGCAGAGCTGCTATGACTCACCATACCCCTGAGAATCCGGAGCAGTCGAAGCTGAACTCGTCAACTGCATAAAGGTCAGTTTACTTGTCTCTGCTGTGCGCAGGGCTCCGGGGTCATGCATCCCCTCCGAAGTCAGGAAGTCTGCATCTGCGTGTGTGGAGCAAAGTGAAGGGGGGTGATGGGGCTCTGAATACCACTTGTAGCCCCTCTGTGTCCAGGGGGACATAGAGTCTTATCACCTACCTGAGGTAGCAGCTCCATGTCTGAAAACCAAAGCTTCTAGATGAATTAACATGCAATAAAAGCACAGATCTGACCATTAAGTCTGTACACGAATGCCTTCCTGTTTCTGCTTTGAGAAGTGCTGAGAGAAGTTTACCAGTCAGAGAAAGAGGGGGTGGGGGCGGGGAGGAGACGCACAGACACATATGCATAGAGAGACAGAGATGGACAGACATGCACAGAGAGATGGACGCACACACACTCACACCCACACACAGGGAGAGAGATTGAGAGAGAGAGAGAGATGATCAGAACCCTGAACCCTGAGGTCCTGCGGCCTCTCTCAGCCCCAATGTTAGAGCCCGGTGGGATCACTCATCTCACAAGATGTGGAGCCGTGTTACAGCAAGAAGCCCAGCCTTTTGGCCTTTTATCTCTGCAGACAAGCTCTGCTTTCTGTTTGGCCTATGAGCATGGAACTGCCCTCAGTGGGGCTTGCAATCATCAAGAGACACCATTACAGCTGCCCTTCCTTCCTCCCTTTCCAGCAATAAGACAGGATCCAGGAGAGCCGTCCTGCAAGGAGGTGCCACCGTTCGCTGATTCTTTCCTACGGCTTCCCTTCAGCTCACTAGGAATGTTCCACAGACACTCCATAGAGGCCCAAGTAGGGCTGCCAGATAAAATACAGGATGGCCTTGTTAAATTTGAACTTCAGATAATGCTTGGAATATTGCAATATTTGGGACATACTTATAGTAAAAGATTGCCCGTTGTTTCTCTGAAATTCAAATTTAGCAGGGCATCCTTCATGTTTATTTGCTAAACATGACATCTCTGCTGAAAAGATTTTGGCTTTATTGAGTAGAAAAGGAAAGCTTTAGAATGAGCTAGAATAACTCATGCATATATATGGACAGTAATATATATATATAACTAAATATATATATAACTATATATATAACTATATATATAACTATATATATAACTATATATAACTATATATATAACTATATATATAACTATATATAACTATATATAACTATATATATAACTATATATATAACTATATATATAACTATATATATAACTATATATATATATATATATATATATATATATATATAAGTAAATAACTTTTTTTCTGACACTTTTGGTCAGATGTACAAATTAAATGGGTAACCAGGAAAGACCCGTGAGGTGTTTGGCCAAGACTAGGTGAAATCAGCCAGGGCATGAGTAACCCTCAATATGTTTGTGCCCACCAAAACATCTCTACTCACCGGAATGGGAACTTTTCCACGGCAAGAATATGTCATGGATGAAAACCCTACTATTTACCAGGGATTGTGCTAGAGACCAGGAATATGGGCATGAATAAAACAATTTCTTGCTCATGGCTCACCCACTGGTAACTTAGCCCCTACGCCATTGGTATGCATCCTCAGGAATTGCCTGGGTGAGATCTGAAGCTGGCCTCATACACAGACGTCAGGGATAAACCAAAGAAAGAAGCAGGCCACTCCGGACTGGTAGGTGGTAGTTTTACTACACAAGAGAACTTACGAGGCTTCTCCTGGGCACCGCAAGATGAGGGGATCTCCACACCCATCCTCCAGGATCTTAAAAGTTTATATAGAGGTCTTAACTGGGTTCAGTCACATATCCTGTCCAGAAGCTCTCAGCCACACGTTTTTTCTCAAGTCTACATCCTTAATACCAGCTCCTAGTGCAGGAACGGTGGGCTGCACATACATTCCAAGGACAGGGGAGGGGGCCTCTGGTTGTCCAGGTCAAGCTGGAGGGTCAACCAGCTGTCACATCCTCTTGATGATGTCCTTCAAATCAGAGCTGGCTGGTGGGACACACCCAGGAAACATGAGCTCTGCATGGACTTATATACGCTCAGCTGCTAACCCGGGTTGGGCATCCGGTGCTGGCAGAAGGCTCAGTGAGCAGTTCATGGCTAATGGTCCCTTTTCTTTTCTTTTCTTTTCTTTTCTTTTCTCTTCTTTTCTTTTCTCTTTTCTTTTCTTTTTTAAAGGTTATTTGTTTTTGAGAGAGAGAGAGAGAGAGAGAGTGTGTGTGTGTGTGTGTGTGTGTGTGTGTGCGCACGAGCAGGAGAGAGGCAGAGAGAGGGACACAGAGGATCTGAAGCAGGCTCTGCACTGACAAGCTCTGCTGTTCAAACTCAAGAACCATGAGATCATGACCTGAGCTGAAGCCGAAGCCGGATGCTCTACCGACTGAGCCACCCAGGTGTCCCTGGTGGTTCCTTTCTAACAGCCCTGTGGATGATGAGGGGGCAGCTGTCCCCAATCAATGTGTTATGGGCTCTGGTTTTTAATTTGCTGCCAGCGATGTGCCAGACACTGGAAGTTTAGCCTTCCCCCCCCCCCACCTGTTTCACATTTAAGACACTCTCTTAGGATCCACAATTACAGAGCTGCCTCTCGCCGTAACCTGCGGAGCACTTTGGTCAAGTCCCCTCAGGTTGCTGGGCTTCTATGTCCTGATAAGTGCAAGGAGGTAGCCAGGGTGGATGGTCTCTGAGGTCCTGCTAGCTGGGGCACTGTGTGATTTCTCATTAAAGATGCTTCCTCCCATGAGGGCGCTGGTTCCTGAACTACGACTTTGGGCACAGGCTTGGGAGGGTCTGGCTGCCATCGAACAGGACTTGGGGACTGTGGGGACACAGAGGGATGTCTTCACTCAGTTTGGGACTCCTGGCTGGTCACATCTGCTGGAACGGGTGCTTCAGCATGAGTGGGGAGGAATTCCCAGAGTTTGGAATGTCCCTAAGCCAACGGAGGAGCATTTTTAGGGAACAGGAGAAAGCAGACCCAGGAGTGACCCCTGAAGGCAATGCCAGTGCCTGTTGGGGGTCTGTGGGGGCGCTGAAGTCATTCTGGTCGAATGTGTAAAATTGATGAACAACAACGGCAACAACTTTGGAAGCTGTCCCAGCAGATGTGATTCGAAGACCCCCTCGGTAGGGATAGCTGGAAGTTCTAGTCCGACAGGTCTAACATCTCAGAGGTAATGGGGCTTTGGGGTCATAGAAAGGTGTGCTTGATTCCTGCTCTGTGCTTGATATCCTCCAGCTGTGTGACCCTAGGGAAGTTATTTAACTCTTTTTTTTTTAAGAATTAAAAAAAATGTTAAATGTTCATTCAGTTTTTGAGAGAGAGCCCGCAAGCATTATTGGGGGAGGGGCACAGAGAGAGGGAGACACAGAATTGGAAGCAGGCTCCGGGCTCTGAGCACAGAGTTCGACATGGGGCTTGAACTCACAAACCGCGAGATCATGACCTGAGCCGAAGTCAGATGCTTAACCTACTAAGCCACCCAGGTGCCCCATTATTTAACTCTTCTGAACTAAAGTTGTTAATCTGTAAAGTAGGGCTTTCCTGTGCCACAATGTTCTCCTGTAAAAAGCACCTGGCAAATTATGGATACACATTCAGGAGAACATGTAAGAAATTCCCTTCTCTCTTTCCATCCCCAACTCCTACCTGGAAGAATAGAGATTTCGTGTGTGTGTGTGTGTGTGTGTGTGTGTAAGAGAGAGAGAGAGACAGACCTACAGGCAGTTGAGAGAATTACTGAGTGTAATATAGGTCATTATTTCCAGTAGTTCAGCAATTACTTCATAGTTTAATACAATAATTTTTTTTTTATATTAAAAAATGCCCGAGTAGCAAAATTTTAAATTATCTTGGGAAGTTATGAGAAAAAAGAGACTTATAGATCTGCATTCTTTTTGTGCTAATGGAAAGGTTACTGGAAGTAAATACAACAGAATGGTAATGTGATGATTTCTGTGCTCAAGGTTCTCAGTCCTTAAAATTTTCAGTCGGCAATCTTGTGTCGGTGCAATGGCAGAGATAAGCCACACGGGGGCGCCCGGGGCTCTCTAATGGGTTTCAGGAGGCTCTGCATCACCGCAGGTGGTGATGAGAGTGGCGTAGGCCTCGGACAGTCCTAGTCTTTGGAAGGACCCCACTGAAATAAAACGTGCCCTAAGCCCTGCGATATACACCAGCTGGCTCCATTAGGGAAGCCGACATGCTAGAATGAGGCTGGGGTTGAGAAAGACGATCTCAGGTCTGAGGTGGTGTGGCTCAGGGTCAGGAGACCAGGCCTCCCCTCTGCTTTCTTGGGTTGACTGGGCTTCTCCTTTGGCCCCTGTGCATCTCTGGGAACCAAAGTGGAAGGATCGAGTCCCATAGCAGAGGTGAGTGCCCACCACAAGCTCGGAAGCAGGAAGCTCCAAGCATTCAGTAGGACATTAGGTAAAGGTGAGATTGGGCGACCACCGGAGTGGAGACCTTGCAGTCCTGTCCTGAGCCATCCTGAACAAGTAGGAAGGCCACCGGGGAGAGACGGCAGAGAGGCATGGCCACCCTTTGGTGCGGCTTGAAGGATGAGTTTCCCACGGCCCTCCTGGATACCGCGGAGGACCCTGAGGCATGCAAGTTTGTCCTCCTTGACAGCCATCTACGGGAGTGGCCTCAACTGCAAAAGGAGGTAGCTGGCAAGGGGAAGGAAGAGGTTGCAATCTGGGTTGGAACCTCCTGGGTGAGTGACACGTGTGGAAGGACCCTGTCAGGTCCTCTGAGGGGTGCACACCCCTCATCTCCACCCACATCGGACACTTGTCACACAAGAGCATTGCTGGCCAGTTGGCGGGGGTCAGAGGAGCCATGACCACTGACAGAGGACCACAGCAGTGGCCAGTTCATTAAAAACAAGGAAAAGACCCCAAATCATACCCCTATACACACACACACACACGCACACACACCCCCCCAAATGCTTGGTTTTTTCCCCCTCTTTCTCTCCTGTCTGCCTCAATATGCTGGAGATGTTGGTGCTAGAGAAGAAGGTGTGGGGGAGGGCTGGGAAACAATCACACTTCTCCACTCCAAAGTGTGTCTGACTCCAGGTCCCTCCAGGTAGCCTTGTCCTGGGCGGATTTCATAGACTCTGGTTCTTTTCTTTTATTAAGGCTAGTGCAACCCAGTTTACAATGCCAGACTCGTATGAGATTCAGAGCCGTTCTCCTTGGCCCTTTGAGGCCACTGCCATGCTCAACAGCCTCAGAGAGAGGAGGGAGAATGTTCTCCTTTTCCTCCTCCTCGTCCTCTTCCTCCTCTTCGTCCTCTTCCTCCTCTTCCCCTTCTTCTCCTCCTCCTTTTGCTTCTCCTGCCGCTTCTGGTCTTCAATCCAGCAGAAAGTTGGGGCAGGGAGGCAGAAAGGGGGCGGTGGTGTGCTGGTAAATAATGACCAGCTCTCCAGAAAAGATTCCCTGATTTGTAGCATCTGCCTGTTTCTGTGGGATAAATGTCCCACCAAGCTGCCAATGCGATGTTGCTGGACGTGGCGTTGGGGAGAAGTGTGCGCAGTCCCCCAAGCTGATGTGAACTGGTGTGAGCCAGCGTGAGGTGGGCTGAGTTGCAGTGAGCACACCCCTGGATGACGGATAAAGGGCTCATCTACCTGAGAGGGCACAGATCTGGTCCTCTTTCTGCCGACTGCCTCTGTTGCTCTGGCTGCCATTGATGGGCTCCCATGTCCTCTGTGGGCTGGCTCCTGGGGGCCCCACTGCTCAGCCCCTGACAGGGAAGACCTGAGTCTTTCCCTCCTCTTCAGCTCCCACCACCAGAGCCCACTTCAGGGCCTCTCGCTGGTGCTTGCCCTGAGCCGGATGGGCAGCCCTCCCGCGTGGGGCTCCTGTAAGATGGCCCAAGCCGAGCTATGTTCCGAGTGTCTGCTTGACGCATGGAGAAACCATGCATCTCTGACAACAAATCACAGGAGTGCAGGTGGTTTCATCCCTGTCTCCCCACCTTGAACTTTCTATGAATGAGTTTTCACTCTCATACCACTTCTGACACCAAATGTGTGTGTTTTCCATTCCAAGTCAGTCCCCAACTCTTTGTGGACACTAACTAGATGTCCTACAAGTCAATTCAATTCTAACTCTAACTACCTGGCTTCCTTCTGTCGTGTGATGACACAGAGAGAAGACGGCTATCTATGACCCAGAAAGCAGGCTCTCACAGACACCAAATCTGCCAGCACCTTGATCTTAGACTTTCCAGCTTCCAGAATCGTGTGAAATAAATTTTTTTTAAGTTTAGCTTTGTGAGAGACAGAGAGCATGCACACATGTCGAGGAGGAGCAGAGAGAGAGAAAGAGAATCCCTAGCAGGCTCTGTACTGTCGGTGCAGAGCCCAATGTGGGGCTCAAGCTCATGAGTCGCGAGATCATGACCTGAGCCCAAGTGGGATGCTTAACCAACTGAGCCACCCGGGTACCGCAATACATTTCTGACCTATGCAGAGAATCTTATAAATGCAAATATCCAACATGGGTGTTTTAGAGAAAGTTGGATTCCTTCAGGAGAGAGGAGAGCTTTTAAGCAATATAGCAGAGATGTGAGCAGCCATTGGAATCACTGATGGTCACACAGGGAACATGGACAAGTTCCAGGGTGGTGGTATTGGATGCTAGCAGTTCCCTAAGGCCGTGGATTTGTGTGCATAAGTTGGGGGTGGGGGTGGGCAGGGGCCATGCAGGGGATGCATTGGTAGGAGATAGGTTGCCAGATTTAGCAAAAACCCCGAAATGTGTGTGTGTATATATATATATATACACATTATAATGTGTGTGTGTGTGTATATATATACATATATATATATACACACACATTAATGTATGTATGTAGTACCCTAATAACCATGGGCTGAATACTTGTGACCTCCCAAGCTTCATCAGCCTCCACTGTGATGGTATTTAGAGATGGGGACCTTGGGAGGTATTTAGGTTTAGGTTAGGTCTTGAGGGTGTAACACTCATGATGGGATTAGTGTCTTTGTAGGAAGAAGGAGACAGAGCTCTCTCTCTCTCTAGAGCACACACCAAGGAAAGGCCATGTGAGTATAGACAGAGCAAGAAGGTGGTTTTATATAGGCCAGGAAGAGGGTTCTCACCAGGAACTGAATCTGCTGGCACCTTGACCTTGGACTTTCCAGCCCCCAGAACTGTGAGAAATAAATGTCTGTTATTGAAGCCACCCAGCCTATGATATTTTGTTATAGCAGCTAAGCTAATATATATATCTATACATATATCCCAGTTAAATTTTTTTAGTATAAATACATCCCATGCAATGTTTGAAAAATCTCCTGAGAATCATTCTATCAGAAAACAATAATTTAAGGACACATTAAAAAAACAATAACATAGGGGCGCCTGGGTGGCTCAGTCGGTTAAGCGGCCGACTTCACCTCAGGTCATGATCTCATGGTCTGTGAGTTCGAGCCCGGCGTCAGGCTCTGTGCTGACAGCTCAGAGCCTTGAGCCTGTTTCAGATTCTGTGTCTCCCTCTCTCTGACCCTCCCCTGTTCATGGTCTGTCTCTCTCTGTCTCAAAAATAAATAAATGTTAAAAAAAAAACAATAACATAATATGTGAGTCTTAAAATTCCTATGCATCCCCACTCATGCTAGAGCACAAAATATCTGAAAAATTAAAACATGTGTGAGTTATTGGACACAAAATAAATGCATTAAATATGTCCCCAGGTTTGGATACCCTAGTCTGCTTGGCAGTGGGTCAGTGGTTTCAGGGTTAGATTTTCTTGTATTTATGTATTTATTTACTTATTAAGAGTGTGTACATAAGCAGGGTAGGGGCAGAAGGAGAGACAGAGAGAGAGAAACTTTTTTTTTTAATATGAAATTTATTGTCAAATTGGTTTCCATACAATACCCAGTGCTCATCCCAAAAGGTGCCCTCTTCAATACCCATCACCCACCCTCGCCTCCCTCCCACCCCCATCTACCCTCAGTTTGTTCTCAGTTTTTAAGAGTCTCTTATACTTTGGCTCTGTCCCTCTCTAACCTCTTTTTTTTTTTTCTTCCCCTCCCCCATGGACTTCTGTTAAGTTTCTCAGGATCCACATAAGAGTGAAAACATATGGTATCTGTCTTGAGAGAGAGAGAATCTTAAGCAGGCTCCATGCTGATGTTAAGACTTGATCTCATGAGCAGAAGATCATGACCTAAGCCAAAATCAAGAGTTGGACGCTTAACCAACTGAGCCACCCGTGTGCCCCTCAGAGTCAGGTTTTAGATGTGAGTATTACTAGATGAATTCATGGTTGAGGAAGAAAAGAAAGGAATAGGCTTCATTTTTTTTAGAATGATGGTGATGATGATGATTTTTTCCCTTCATTTTGGTCTTCTCCAGAGTGCTAGCCCTGTTCTAGCAGCTAGTTGAGAGAATGCTTGGGAGCATGAAGTGTGTGGTTGTGCTTGATATTCTGTTTTATAAAGAAGAACCTGGAGGCCCTTTTGAAATGGTTCTCTGAGTGGTAGCCTGCCCCAGGAGACAGGGCTGGCACTTCCTGACAAGTGTGAATTCTCCAGCACGTCTGAGAAATAAATAGCAGAGAGTTTTCCAACTGGGAGTTAGCTCTGATTGGGACTGGATTCTTCCAACACCAGGTGAACTGGGCTCACCAACCAAGAGAACTAAATAAATCAGGAGTGGTGTTCAGAGGAGAGTTTGGATGGTTTGAAAAGGGTAAGCTAGAATTCCCGGTTTCTCACCAGTAGCCAGTCTGTCCGGGGGTCTGCAGGGCTGTAAGGGATGCATGGAACATACACCTTTGCACTTGCTCAGGAGACAGATGAATAGAGACCTGTTAGAAGCAGTCTGACTCTACTGGAATGGCTGGACAAGGGTTCCACATTAAGGTCCACTGACCTTCATGAGCCTTTCATAATATACACTGGTACCTACTTCAAAGGCTTGGAGAAGATGGCAGAAAACCTTTGTGGTATTTGTGAAATTTTGGGAGCTCATCTAAAGGCAAAGTCCAATACTTTCTTCATCACGTGAAGCTTTTAGTAATGACATAGGTTATGTTCATATCAAGGCTAAGTTGGGTGCTGTGGGGGCAGCCCTGGGCTCCAACTTTAGTAACCATTAATGTTAGCATTTATCGTCAGCCAGGTGTAGGTGCAGAGGCTTAGGACTCCTGTCCTGCCAGTCCTACCCTCAGACCATCACTTCCAGTCAGAGACCACAGGCTTCTGCAATGGCAAAGGGACTGGTCTATCAAAGAAGGAGCCATGGGAATATCACCCAGGCGGGAGACTGAGTGCACATCAGTGACAGTTATGTCACTCAGACCGACCCAAGATAGGGAAGAACAATGGTTGGCAAACTGCTCATTGAGAAGATTCCAAGATGCAGAATAGTGAGGGGTTGGGGTGGGGTAGGAAATAGGCCTTTCTGGTGGCGAATGCGATTGTGCTCCTGGTTGCTAGTAACTGAGATGCGACTGGCCAATTTAATCAGAGTAATTTCCTGAGAGCTCACAGAGTTCATGAGAGCCCAAAAGATTGCACTTGGGAATGAGCAAGAATCAAGGGCATTCTGGAAGGTCAAGGAGCAAAAAGCAGAAGCATGGCAGCTATGTCAGAACTGCTGCCACGGCCGCCACCATCGCCATCTGAATCTGGTTCCACCGCCTGCCTCACATTGGCACGGCCCACTTACAACACACAGCTTGGGAGAAAATGGCTGACTGGCCAGACAGAGGGCTCCATTCCATGTGGTTAAATTGTTCTCTTTCCCTGAGGAAGGATGATCACCCTGGCAGTCTCCAAGACCTGCCCCCCAAACCTGTCTTTTGCTCTGACTAACCTGGGAAATCCAATGAACATAGAAAGTAACTACTACCCTTCCATACAGCCTGAAAGCACAGACGACTAAATAGTAAAAGGCTAGAATAGAAGAAAAAAAAAACTACTTTTCGACAAATGGAGCTGATAAGAAAGCTTGTCTGTGTCAATTTGGATTCTGGGTAGAATAATTTTTTTTTCTACTCTCACAGTTAGGTTTGGGACTTGTATTTACACTATCTTATGGTCCATAGAACTACCACACCATGACATTAACCTAAACATGGTCTCTGACGATAACATGTCTGAGAAATAAAAACCCTTTGGTACACAGGCTTGAAACCAGGCCTTACAGACATCTTGGATGAATGAGTTGTGTTCATTAGGCTGTGTGTGAGGCTCCCTTATACTGTTGGAAGGAACTAGAACAGGAAGGCAAGAGTATCTGATAAGGCACTGGGGACCTCTATCTGTGCTCTTTTCATGGCCCCACAAATGGCATAGCCAGTAGAGGGGAAAGGGAATACATGAAGAACCAGCTTTCCTAGAGTTGATAGAGCAAGCTGAGAGATGGCAGGAAGACCTTGGAACTTAGATCTAAGAGAGCTGGTGGAGGCCCTAAGAAGGGGAGGAAGATGGAAAGTCCACATAAATTTGGAAGAACCCCAGAGCAAGGGTACCACTGCCCATTTTTGAAGCCATATAGAGATACCTGCTCCCAGCATGGCCTTTGAGAGCAGTGACAGCGGAATAAGCTATCTGAAAATGTGGCCCTCGGTGTACCTTACAGGGGCCACATGCCCCATGTAGTGTAGGAAATGGGACCAGGAGATTTAGACCCTGCAGAGATAGTGCAGGCATGCTGAGATGGAGTGATGGCCCCAAAGTGCTGGGGTCAGGTCCACAAGGGAACAGGGTGAGTTCAACAAGCAACTGAGGGCCCAGCGAAAACATGGATACCAGAGATGTGTGATGGGGTGGGAGGAGTATCACTCAGTGGGCAGCTCAGTCCAGCGGAGGCCCATGGTGATGCTATACTTCACTTACCCCCACTGCTGGGGTGATGCACACACAGCCCTCCATGGTTCATAGAGATACTTCAGAAAATAAGGGAAGGGGGTGGAGGTGGGGAATTTAACTCTAGAAATCACCAGATTTACCTGGAATTACCAATATTGTTTTCTGCTGCCAGGCAGAAATGAGTTCTCAAGAGCTATCAGGGATAGAGAAATAAAGAAAATTAAAAAAATTGCACCTTTAAATCTGGGTTCTTGAAATTCACATTCAAGAATCCCAGTTCTTTGCACTGATCCTGGTATAATATTAATGTTCAGAAAACCTTTGTTGACTGCGGGAATGAATGAATGACAACATAGCTCTTCTGATTGTCAGGGAGAACATATTTGGAAGCCACGCTGCCAGGCCTCTAGCCTAAGGGGTCCCTCCTGTCATCATCTGGCAGGATTTGTCCCTGGGATGGTTTATGTAGAATAAGAATGTGGTTCAACTAGCTACGTACAACCTAGTGCTTTATTGTTAGGAGGAAAAAAGGGTGTGAAGTTTATGTGGGATTTATATCGATGCTTCTCATTAACCAACTGGAAATTTATTTTGTTTATGAGAAATGCCTCTTCATATACAGAATAGGAGCATGAGTGCTATAAGCCAGGAAGGAAAGTGGAAGGTAATTCACACTTACTATTCCTTCTTGTGCTTGGTGGGGCACCAAGCCTCAAGATAAACTTTTAAATTGGTATTATTATTACCCCTCATTTTATAATGCCTCATGTAGCTATGGCTAGTACACTTGACACTCAATAGACCTTCAAATGTTGGCTGAAGGAATTAATAAATGAAAGTTGAGTCACATGCTCAAGGCTAACTAGGTGGTAAGTGGTAGACCCTAGAAATACCTCTGAAACCTACATATTTCCAAACTCCATATTTCCATTACACTCTGACATTCTAGGATTATAATTTGTTCCTTGGTGGTCATTTATTAAAATTCTCTTTCTCTATAGTCTTTCATGTCTTGATCACCATTATATTGACTCTCCTAAGTACTTCGGAATAAGCACCTTTCTTCAAAGCAGGAGAGAGAGAAAGTGTGGAAGCCTCAGAGAGACTTTGAGGTGGACAAGATGGAAGGTGAGGGACCACACCTCCCACAGCCTCTATCTTCTCAGTCAGCAGGTGGCCAGGTCATGTGCTAAGGATGAGACCTGGGGATTGAGTTGAGATGGAGACACTCCAAGGCTTAGAAGGGAGATTTGGATGGGGTTCTGTGGGAAGTGTTGAAAAAATAATAAAGACTTGCTGAGCATCAGAAGATATCCCCGAATAAATAGCTCACAAGTTTCTGAGGGCAGAAATTATTATTCCCAAAGTTCTACAGGTAGTAAGCATTATTTTAGATCTCCTAAATTACCCATACATTTTTAGAGCTGGCTCTCGACATTTATTTCTCAGTTGATTATCTGATAGAATGCTCACTTTTTGAGAGCATTGATTATGTTTCTCCTTCTTTGTGTTTCCCAAAGTCCTTAACACTATGTGCAGCTCTGAGCAGCCTCTCAAAGGACTGGGATCAGAGCCAGAAGTTGAGGTCTAAGCAACATCAAAATATACAAGCAGGGACTGAGTCAACTGATAAGCTTGTCGAGAAGAGCACCCTTGGAGAGAGAACAAAGGCTTGGATAGAAGCTTAATTCACACTCTCATGGAAGTGTCCTCCATGAAGGTGAGCCCTCATAATGACCAACTTACCCCCCAGCTCATCAGGATTCTTCTTCTGACTTTGACACCGTGTCTGGGAGGAGATCCCCCTCTTCCTGCCTCTCCCCGAGTGCACCTCCATGACTAATGATCGACTATCAGGCTTTCTTGCTCTTGCTGTTTATGACTCAGCATCCTACCGTCAGCCTAGTATACAAGGTTATTGAAATTAATAACTGATAAGAGCTTAGTGCTTTGATGAAGGAGAGACGTGGGGACTCCGCAATCTCAGGGAGCCACTGGAGAGTGGATATGAGGGTGTACCTGTGTGTGGCTGTGTGTGTATTTGAAGCATATGTGTAACTTCCTGAGAGTAGGTGCACACCCATGCAGGTGTGGGCATTTTAGTGTGTTTGTGTGTGAATGAGGGTGCATATGGGCCCAAGTCTTGTACAGCAGATTTACTGGCCTGAAATTTATCCGCTAGTTCAGAAGAAGGTAGAATTTTCCATACTTTGCAGTCACAAAATGACCTGAGCCCGAACATTGATTTGGATCTCCTAAAGGAAGTTGTGAAAATGTCTGCGATGCAATGTTGTACCACCACAAAGCTTGACATTTCAGAAGCTAAAAAAAAAAAAAAAAGAAAAAAGAAAGAAAGAAAAAAGATCATGAAGCATCTCAATTTTTAAAAAACCTAATGACATCTTCAAGAGCTAAATAAAATAGTATGCGTAATATTTATTAATACGAAGTATTTGTTGTAACAGTTGAGATAAGGATCACTTGCCTTAATACACACACTGACACACAAATAAACTATTTATTTTTCTCTTAGATAAAGGAATTGCAGGGGGCACCTGGCTGGCTCAGTCAATTAAGCCTCCGAGTCTTAATCTCAGCTCAGGCCATGATCTCATGGTTCGTGAGTTCGAGCCCTGAGTCAGGCTCTGCACTGACAGCGTGGAGTCTGCTTGGGATTCTGTCTCTCCCTGTCTCCCTGCCACTCACCTGCTTGTGCGTGCTCTCTCTTTCTCTCTCTCTCTCTCTCTCAAAAATAAATAAATAAACTTAAAAAAAAAGAATGGCCATGATTGGCCGTATATGGCATTATATAATAGTTCCATGAAGTAGTGGAGGCCCCAGATTTATGACTCTTTGAGATAGATATCTGTTCTGATCACCTCCTAGTCACTTGGTTGGTGAAGGAGGGTTCTTGCTATAAACAGGATGAGCCTTGAACACATGACACACGACACAGGACAGATGAGACTGACAACTGGTTATTAGTCATGTGTACTCCTGGGAGTGGGCACTGAGGAGAAGGATGCCACAACCCACAGGGCCACTTGGGAGCACTTGGGAGCACAGGGGAACCAGCAGGGGCTCCAAGGAGGCAGACTTTGTAGTGACAAGAGCATGAGGCTACTCTTGGTTCCTGCAGGAGGATGCGATTGGCTTTTTTGAACAATTCCACAGGCTGGCAGGGAGGCAAAACCCATTAGGTTGAGGACCAGATGGGGTGCAACTGGTCCATTCAATAGGGGAACCAAAGGGGGGAACCAAAAGGGAAGACCTTCCCCACTGTGTGGGGGACATATCTGGCCAGAGCAGGGGAATCTTAACTAAGCCTTGGGGGCCCTGTGACACTCAAAGATGTCAAGGCAGCACATGGAATCTCATAATAATTGGGGGATACAATACAGTATAATTATCCCCATTTTCTACGGGAGAAAGAGAGACACGGGGAGGGCCAAGGTGACACAGCTAATTTTACTCTGAGTTGGATACCAAGAGGCTTTTTTTTTCTTTCCTCTATATTGCTCTATATCATATCATTATCTTATTTGAACTCTACTCCCACCCTGTCAGGGAGCATATAGACAATGAGGAGACTGAAGGTCAGAGAGAGAGGTGAGATACTCCAGGTCACACAGCAAGAGAGGAACAGAGCTAGGGTCAGACTCAGGGTGTGGAGTGAAGGGTGCTTCACTTGCTGGCACGCTGCCTCAGGGGTTGGCCCTGATATCAGGAGAGTGGTCACAGCCCGCTGGCTCCCACACTTCTGCACAGGATTGGGAAGGATACAAGCTTGGTAATCCAGATAGAAACATCAGCAGGATTTCTGCAGCTCTGAGAATTCCTTAAAGATAGGACAAGAGACTGGACTGAACCCTCGGGTTTCTTTTTGTTGTTCATTCCTTATGAAGAAATAAGGAATGGAATGGGGCACTTGGGTGGCTCAGTCAGTTAAGTGTCTGACTTCAGCTCAGGTTGTAACCTCACGGTTTGAGAGTTCAAGTCCCACAATGGGCTCTGTACTAATAGCTTGGAGCCTGCTTCAGATTCAGTGTCTCCCTTTCTCTTTGCCCCTCTCCTACTCACGCTCTATCTCTCTCTCTCTCAAAAATAAATAAACATTAAAAAAAAGAAATAAGGGGGCGCCTGGGTGGCGCAGTCGGTTAAGCGTCCGACTTCAGCCAGGTCACAATCTCGCGGTCCGTGAGTTTGAGCCCCGCGTCAGGCTCTGGGCTGATGGCTCAGAGCCTGGAGCCTGTTTCCGATTCTGTGTCTCCCTCTCTCTCTGCCCCTCCCCCGTTCATGCTCTGTCTCTCTCTGTCCCAAAAATAAATAAACGTTGAAAAAAAAATTTAAAAAAAAAAAAGAACTAAGGAATGGGACCATTGAATCAAGTATGTGCATATTCAGGGGCAAGAGTCAAAATATTTAACAACTGCTAGAAAGACTGTCAGTTCTGGGTGGGCCAGGCATTGACCCTTTAGTTGTAGGATGGTGGGAAGTTCTGGGGGATCCTGGAGAAGGAGCTGAGACAACAGGAAGGATACTGAGGGAGCTTCAGGGCATGAGTGTTTACCAACTAGTACATAAATATTTCAATATTTCTATCAACCCTGTCCATACCCTATGACCAGCAATCCTGCTGTTGGGTATGTATACACCTCTCCCATTCTTCCCAGGTCCATAAGGGGGCGCCTGTGAGGTTGTCCAGTCCAGTGCTGTGGTGGTGGTGGAGAATGTGGTGCATTCTGGGCACCTGTCATTGGGGAGGGGACGATGTGCACAGTGGAAAAGAGGAGCAGACCAGAGGCACACAGAGCAATAAGGATGGAGGTCAAAACCACCACAGTGTGGAGTGAAACACTCGAGAAGATTAAGATAAAGGACAAATTCCATTTGCATAAATTAAAAATGCATGCATTCAAAGCAACCTTGTACAAGGACACATGGAAACAGAAGGTTATCAATAAGCACATTAGAATGGCTGCCTGTGGAGAGTGGGCTGGCAATGCATGTGTGGAATGGGGAATAAAGGAATAAATAAATAATAAAAACAGGAGAGAGGCTTTGTGTGTGCTGCTGCTGACAATACGCCATACTTGAGGACGGTGAGGGATTTAATCCTCTGTGACCAAGAGAAAAAAAAGGAAAAGGCAAGAAACATGAAGTCATTGCAGCTGCCCAACATCCATGGGTAGTTGCAGCTACAATTAAAGAGGAAGAGGAGGACGCATTTGAGAGAGTGCTCTCCCAGCAGACAGTAGGGCACTGATTTTCCACCTTGCTCCTCCAGAAAGATCTTTTGGTTCCTTCTTGTCACCCTACCATTGCAGTAAAAAGTTGTGATATTTTTTCAAAAGAAATTTTAATACAAAATTCCTTCCGTCCCAAAGACTGAATAGACCATTTCCACCACCACCCCCTTGGAAAGAACTCAGTCATGTGCTCTCCCCTAGTGGCAAGTTCTCCCCCACAGGTTTGGACATGTAGACTTTATCCTGGGCATCCATCAAATGGGATGACCAGACCCTGGTTTGTCTGGACTAGTTAGGTTCCTGAAACCCTGGATTTTAAGGTTTTTAAAAGTGGGACAATCCTAGGGAAACCAGGAAGAGTTCGTCACCTTATGATCCAGGTGACCACTGGGGATATTATTACTGAAGAAACAGAAAAGATCACGGGGTTGTGCCTAGCAGTCTCTACCATGCAGCAACTGTTCACTTTTCTAGTTGGAAATAAAGGCTAGACCCTAAGTTCCATTGCAGGAATGAAGGATTATTAAAATAGGTGTATAACACCCCAAAAGAAGGAAAAACCATGAGGTTGACTCATTTGGTCTTTGGTACCTCTGGGTTTGCTTTCTTGTACTCTCCTTGAGGTCTGAAGGCCTTAGTTCATCCATCTATCCATCTACCTATCCACCTATCTATCCATCATCCATCCATCCATCCATCCATCCATCCATCCATCCATCCACCATTCATCCACCTTTTTATTCTTTTTTAAATTAAAAAAAAATTAAGTTTATTTATTTTGAGAGAGACAGAGACAGTGTGAGTTGGGGAGGGGCAGAGAGAGAGGAAGAGAGAGAATCCCAAGCAGCTTCCATGTTGCCAGTGCAGAGCTCGACACGGGACTGGAACCCATGAAACTGTGAGATCATGACCTGAACTGAAACCAAGAGTTGGATGCTTGACTGAGCCACCCAGGCACCCCTACCTTTTCATTCTTAAAGCAGGCACTGAGCATCTGTAATGCACCCAGCTCTCAAGATACTGAGATAAATAATACCACATAGTGCCTGCCCTCAAGGAGCCCACAGTTTATTTGAGAAGACTCAATCCAAAAAGGTGACAATATTATAAGAATATGACGTAACTAGAGGTTTGTACAAAGTATAAGGGGACCCAGTAGAAGGAACAACTAAATATGATTTGTGGGTCAACGAAAACTTCAAAGAACTAGTGATAATGATACTGCAGGTCAAGTTGGCATTTGCCAGGCAGAGGAGGGGGCATTATAGAAATAGGATTCAGGCAGGAACAAGGCTCAGAGAGCACACAATGAGCACAGGGGAAAGATGGATCTAATGTGTCAGGATGGAATGTAAGAATGGACCATGCGTGCGTCAGGGCAGGGGAGGATTGTGGGTATGAGTGAGACAGGAAGAAAAGTGTGAAGAGCTTGAAATGTGACTGAAAAGGTAGGTTGAAACCAGATTATGAGCACATCCCTTGGAGTGTTTTTATAGACAAAGCCTTTACTATGCTAAAGTGTATTATGCATATGGACAAGTGGAGCACAGTATGTGTTTGCCCAAAGTCTTTTGACCATGACACAGGTGTTCTATGGAACTCATCTTGGGAAATGCTCAAGGGTCCTCAGAGGAAACCTCCAATTCCCTGAGAAGAGGATTCCTTTGCGCCTGAAGACTTAAGCCATATTCTGTTACAGAGATTTTTTCTTTAATAATTTATAAATTTTGTCCTTTTATCTATAGAATTGCAAGGCTTTTAGAACTGGCAAACACCTTGGGGGTCATCTTGTTCAAAACCAAACAGAGAACCTGAGAGGAGATATTGCTGAGCTGATCAGAGGCAGAGAAAGATTAGAATTCAAGCTTTGGTCTTGAACACCACAAATATTTAAGGTACTTTCAATCTAAAAATAATATAGCAGGACATTTAAAGTAAGCTTACAAATACTTTGTGAAAGAAGAGAAATCATTGTAGCAATTATCTGAAATAAAAGCATTCTAGCTAATTAACTAGACTCAGTCTTTTTTTTTCTTATCTTTTTTAAGTTTATTTATTTTGAGAGAGACAGAGACAGTGCAAGTGGGGGGTGGGCAGAGAGAGGGACAGAAGAATCTCAAGCAGGCTCTGCACTGCCAGCACAGAGCCCGATGCAGGGCTCCAACTCACAAAACCATGATCATGACTTGAGCCCAAACCAAGAGTTGGATGATCAACCGACTGAGCCACCCAGGTGCCCCAACTACATTTAGTCTTGACCTGCCTGGCATCCAAGCAGAGATTGATGTGATGGTTTATATGTTTTCTCTTTACCTGATGGAAGAAATACAGTATATCACTTCCCATCAGAAGCACATGGAGCTGAGCAGTCCTATGACGGAGCCTTCAGTAATTCACTGCACAAATATGCAGACCCTATGAAAGGTCCTAGAAATTCAGCCTTCAAGGAGCTCATTGCCTGGTTGAAGATAAACAATGAAAATTCAATATGGTGGGTGCTACCTAAGCAAGAAGCTAAAGGCATTGAGGGAGCATGGAGAGGAGGTACACAGCCCAGGGTGGGTGGGGGTGTGGGGAGGTGGGTGCTTTCCAGAGGGTAGTGATTAGAAACTGAATGGTCTCCTAAGAGAAAGTGAGTTGCTTGAGCAAAGAAGGCTGCAGGTTGGGAAGGATATTCCAAGCAGAGGGAGACCACTGTGAGTGCAGGGCGACATGAAAAACACTGGCACTTTGGGGGAATTGTGTTTCACATCCTGAGATGGGCTGGAGTGACACTCAGGCTGCTGTCTAAAGGGAAGCCAATAAGCGGAACCAATGGAATCCATGTTAGCCACTATTACCAATGCTTCCTCACTCACCATCTTCTTGCCAGAGGTGAGAACACCTTCATTTTCACACGTAGACCTTTTTCCATTTAAAAAGCAAATCAGTACTTCCCTTACTTACAGCGGTGACATTCAGCTGGGTTTCTGTCATTTGGATTTTAGAGACAACGAAGGGTCAGGAAAAGGTTTGGGAGGGAAGAGGAGAGGGAGAACATGGACAGTGGGTAAGTGGATAAGAGAGAAAGACCTTAAAAAGAGTGTCCAGAGCAGGAAAGAATATGGAAGCCTAGAAGACAAACTGCATTGGGCCCACATTTGCTTGAGATGTCTTCAATGCCTCTGGGAGTCTCTTTGGAAACTATGGAGGAGTGAGTACTATTGTCAGCTGATGATGAATCCCTTATAGGTTAATGCATGGCTTGCCCAGATGCTTTTCTATGTCCATGGATAATGAAAAGGGGATGGGGTCATATCATGTGGCATAAAGACATTTAGATGGTGTAGGAAGGAGATGGGTGTGTGGGAGGAAAGAGGCAGTCAAGTGGATCAGAGCAGGCACTGTGGCAACAGAGACTGAGGTCAGAGGAAGAAGCCCTAGTAGGAGGGGGCGGTGATGGAGAACATGGTTTTCTGTGTGTGTGTGTGTGTGTGTGTGTGTGTGTGTGTGTGTGTGTATGAATGCATTTGCCACTTTGCCTGGCCCAACCTTGGTAAACTGTCAGGGGTGAACTTTGGGGGAATAGACATGTAATTTATGGTCCATACAATGCTTTCCTGTTTATTATTCTATATGCTTCACATGATCATCTGTAAGGGAGGAAGTTTTCTTATAAAAGAAGAAACACCATGTTCCCTAAGTGACTTGCTTATGGGGCTCCCCCTAGGGTACTGCATGATGAGAACCCCAGTCTGTCTCTTAAATCTGTGCCCCTTCTACACCCCACCCCCATATGGCCATAGTGGAGGCCTGTCCTTTCTGTCTCCAGATTTCACAGATGCCATGTGGGGGTGCTTTCTGACCTCCACCATGGGTGCCTTCCCTCCAGTTCACAGGTGCCATCCGGACCCATGAGAAAGACCTTGCTCCCTGACTCTTCTGCACTGCAGATGCCTTCTGCAGTGCTTGGAAGATTCTGAACATATTTCATTCTCAAGTAAACAACGTTGGACTTTTTGGATAACTTAGTGATTTAAAATGATTAAATAGCTAACTGCTGGGAGAGATTTGGAAGCATTCTTCTTAGGTGCTGATAAAATATAAATGTATTTTTAGAATAATCTTAGATCTTACCCTAAACATCATGATTGCATATGCAAATTACCTTCTTCAGAGGCTTGCAAACAGCAGTGTAGACAAATGCTTTGGATCCTCTTCCACAACAGGGGACAGGCTTGGGGGAGCCAAAGAACAATGGGATTAGGGACAGAGGGCCCCCAATAGCTGTTCTCCAGTCACTTGCGTTCCCACCTTGCCTTCCATGAGCCAAATGAAAATGCTGGTGTCTGAGGAAAGACTGCGTTGTGCTTTCTCTTCTCCTCTGCCATTCCTGCTTGCTACTATCCTTATCCCTGTAAGGAGCAGATTTCACCCCCTTTTAGCCTACCAGATACTGTAAACATTGCTCCTTTTGGTTCCTATTGTGGGTTTTGATCAAACAAAAACAATGGGAAAATCCAAAGACATCAGCCGGTACTTGGATGAGGTCAAAGAAGGTGTCTTTCACCTTTTCCGTACATCCCTTTGCCCCTGTCCTCTCTCATGTGCCTGGTTCAGGGCCTGGAACTTCACTCTGTGTGGTCTTGCTAGGTGCTAGTCAGAGGCCAGTGGTCAGCAGGTGCTGGGTTGGGGGCGGCTGCTCCACTGCGTGATGTGGGGCGGGAACCCAGGAACACTGGGAGCCTACAGCTTGGAGCAGCTGGCTCTGAGGAATTATTGCAAGTCTGCACAACTTAAAAATCTGCAGTTTGGGGGCGGGCGGGGGAGCGCGGGGGTGGGTCCCCGAGCGTCCCATTTCTCCTCCGGGCGGTTCACTGAGTTCTTGCTCACTGCAGAGGGGCCCGCGACGCCTTCTGGACCGCACGCCGCCCTCGCTGAGGCCCGGGTTTGTTCCTCAACCTCGGCCGAAGGCATCTCCCTCTGACCTCTCTTCCATCCTTCGGGAAGGAGACTCGACTCGTCACCCTTTCGCTCAGTGCATGTGACTTGGTAGGTAAGTCGAGGAACGGAGCGTGAGAAACAGTCTTGTTCTGCACCGTGCAGGAGTCTTCGGGCAGCGGGGCGGCTGGTAAACAGGCAGGACCGGGGCCGTTTTTTTCTTCGCACTTTGTTTTAAAACAAGTTGGGGCCTCGGCACTTCCTAAGAGAATCCCGGCCAATGTACAGAGTGTCGCTTGGGTCGCGACTTCTGGAGAGGCTGTTGCGGGAGGCGCCGGGGCCGCGGAATGAGGTGGTCGGTCTCCCGCTGGGTCGCGGCTCCAGCCCGGAGGGCGCGCAGGTAGGAGGCACTGGGCGCGCTCCTGCTCCCACCCGGACAGGGCACGCGGCTCCGGGGGTGACTCTGCACTCGGGCCTGGGCGGGGGCGCGCGCCCCGCAAGGCCGCCTGTCTGTCTTTCCGTGCATCCGCGGGTCGCACGGCCTGAGTCCCGCAACCTGCAATAGCCGGCGTCTGAGCGCCGGGCCCTCCGCCTTGGGAGCGCGGGCGGAGGGCCCGAAGCCAGGCGGCTGCCGAAGCCCGACCAATGGGGCGGCGGCCGAGCGGCCGGCCCCGCCCCGTCCCGCCCCGCCCCGCCCTATTCGCGGCTCCCAGGCGCCTAGCTCCCGCCGGGCGGGACGGACCGACGGACTCAGGCGGGCCACCCCGCTCTCCTCGCCGCCGCCGCGGCGGGCGCGGGGCCGCGCGGCGAGGCCTGATTCCTGCAGCGCGGGCAGGCGGCGTCGCAAAGCGGAGCGAGCTCGAGGCGCCGGGACTCCTGCAGGTACCTGCTCCTGTCCCCTCCTCCGCGCGCACTCCGGCGACTTCCCCGTGCGACCCCGCAACTTTCCCCACCTTTTGCTGCCCCAGCAGCCCCGCGGGCCAGGTCACGGGGGCAAGACCGCGCAGGTCTAGGCCCGCAGGGACTTTGCATTCTGCTGGGCGCCTGCCTCGCGGCGCCCCTCATCCTCCGGTCCTCGGAGCCCGCCGTCGCTGGTAGTCCTAAAGATCCGCCTGTTGCTCGAGCTGCGGGTGGCGAAACTGGCTGGGCCCCTCTGAGGGCCTCGGGAGGGTATCTAGGATCCTCTTTGGGACGTGGGGTGGGTAGCTGCGGGGTAGAGGACGGACCGGAGGCGGGAGAGTCGGGGAGCGGAGGGGGGCGGGGGGGAAGGCGGCACTTTGCGTAGGGCATCCCTGGGGCGTTTCCTTAGCCGGGAAGCCTTTCCTTCTCTTCCTCGAGAGGAGGCGCTTTCCTGGCGAATGTAAGTGCTTCCCCGGCCTCCTGCTCCGCCTTCTTTCCTGGCAGTCCTCCCCTCCCCTTTGCCCTACAGCGGTGCAAGGCGCCCCGCGACAGTTGCAGGGAAGAGCGCACCCAGGGCCCTTGTCCTGGTGCGGCGCTGCGCCCACGGACTGCCGGGGCGCTCGGGGTGGGAGACGCTTGGGGCTTGCAGGGCCCATGTAGACTCGCCCGCCGACTCCTCGGTTTTGCAAAGGTGGTGGGGGGTCGGGAACTTCCCTTTCCCGCGCTCCTCGGGGTAGCTGCCGGACCTGTACATGTGAATGGGCTGGTGAGCAAGCCAGACCTTCCGGCAGGAGCCGCGGCAAGCCGGGCTGGGAGCCTTTCGCATTGCAGGGCTCGGTCTCCCCGCCCGTCCCCCCCTCCCCCTGCCTTCCCCGCTCTGTCTCTCCCCATGTCTTTTGGGAAAGGAGCACCTTTTGCGTCCTTGCGGTCACACACATTTCCACAAGGGAGACCGAGCCGGTAGTCTAACTCCGGCAGCCCGCGGCAGGGGTGGAGGACAGCGAAGAACCGCCTCCACCCACCTGAATAACCCCGGGGCTCTGGTTTGAGGCCAGAGCGTGAGCGGGTGGAGCGGGGTTGTGCCTGGTCTTCATAGAGAGCGGACTTGAAGTTCTTTCCGCTCCTGGATTTGTATTTCATCTTACCCTTTGAGGAGTGGGGCAGGTGAGGAAAACCAGATCGGAAACCTTCCCCTCCCTTTTTCATGTATTTGCTTAAGTGATTTGCATAACTATTTGCATAGAACCGTGTGTGTTTCCCCCCTTTTTAGACTACTTGCAAATACCTTGCCCAGGTAAACAGGAAGCAAGCATTTTCCTGAGCACCTGCCCCTTTGCTAAAGGGAGATGCCCTGGTGCTTCTCTTCCCCACATAGTTCAGGCTGAAAGAGGGCGGAGTTGATTTTGTGGTTGAATTTGGTGTAATATGTCGGTTTCCCTCCTTCCCTGGGTGCTAAATTCCGCGGGGACGTGGATTCATCACTTTGCCTTTACAACCAGCTCCCCCTGGGCTAGGCCCTGGGCTCTGCTCTGGGGGATGCGCAGCACGACATGAATCTCTGTTCTGTCTAGTTCTGTTCTTCCTTTTCTTTTTTCCACCAGATTCCTTCCTTCTCTTGATCTGATACCAAATTTGTGTTTTTCACAACTAGGGATTGTCAATATTGGGGTAGGGAGGAGAAGGTGGTCCCGAAGTGCTTAAGAACTCTGAATCCAAAGCAGGTGGTGAATATTCTAAGGAGATTTGTGGGATCTGTTTTAATTCCGGCTTGTGTCTGAGCCATTTTTACCTGGAAAACCAGCCTGAATAAGCCCATTCATCAGTGCGGCAAAGCCAAGCTTTTGCTGGTCAAGTGTATAAAAATAATTAGGGTAGGGGGTGGAGGCAGTCTTCGCTCTGTTTAGAAATATTAAAATATTAAAAATCCAATACTCTGACGCTTGGGTTTGCCAGCAAAGCACCAGCTAAGTATTTTTCCTTCTTCCTTATTGTTTTTTTAAAGAAAGATGGAGAAGAATGGGGACTCCAGACACCTCCTCTATCTTAAGTGAATTTTGCCCTTTGCTGTAATTCTTCCAGGACTCTGCGTCCCTCTCTTCTACCCGAGATCTCAATCTGCCCTGTGTCTGGCATTTGGGGTTGGAATGTGTGCAGCTTTGAGAGAGCAGGCACCACAGGGTTTCCTCCTCCTTTTTTTTTTTTTTTTTTTTTTTTTTAATAGAGAACATTTATTGACTGCATACCATATGCCAGCTACTCTTCTCGGCACTTTTCCAGGCATTATCTCATTTAATCTTCAGAACAACCCCATTAGGGAGTGAGGCTTTCCTTTTTCGTCACAGTGTTTCTGGGGAGCCAGCACTAGGTGGGAGCCCTCTAGGTATATTCTGAGTCCCATGGAAGATCAAAAGAGGAGGCTGGGCTTGGGGGTCCCACTAGCAGGCAGGGGCAGCTATCCAGGGTAGTTCCAGGCAGAGGGGAAGGTGGGTGTCTTTACTGCCCTTGCTTCTCAGGTTTCTGGAAGGTAGATTCTCCAGAGTGCCACTTGGGTGAAATGCCCACAAGGATGTGCGGTCCAGCCCTGGTTTCAATCTCTTTATGGCTCCTGGACTTAAGTCACTTTTCATCTCTTGACTCTCAGTCTTTTTAGCTACAAGATCTAGATGTCTAATATTTGTTATTACCCTCTACTAGGCACTATGCTAAAAGCTCTCGATGTATTGACTCATTTCATCCAGATGGCAACCTTTGGAGTTGGGGGTCTATTATTACCTATTTTAGTTTTTAAATATTTATTTATTTTTATTGCAGTATAGTTGATATACAATATTATATTAATTTCAGATATACAACATAGTGATTTCACAATGCCATACATCACACAATGCTCACCACGATAAGTGTAGCAATTATCACCCCATTTTAGATGAGAAAAAAAGAGAGAGAAATGAAATGACTTGTGCAAAATCACACAAGTAGGACTATGTCAAGCCGAGATTCTATCCCTGGCAGTCTGGGTGCAGAGCGACTGTGAAATTCTGCACTCCTCGTTCATCCCTGCAGCCCCAACACTGTGCCCTATGCTAACCAGATGTGACTCGCTGTTACCGAGTGACTTTTTGGCCTCTGTCTCATCCTTAGAAGGAACCTTGAAAACTGCATTAGAGAAATGTTCTTTTGGCTTTTGCCAAAAAAGTCTTCTTTCCAATGTAATTGGGAAAAAGGAAGACGGATCATAAAGATCATGGGCTAGGTAAACATTATGGCTATTTCCAGAAAAAGTGCTTCTTATCCATGAGAAATCCAGAAAAATCGTAGAACACTTTGTCTTCTGAGTCAAATCCGTCAAGAAAGCCAATAAGTAACCAACCTACGAGAATCTATTGTGTGGGTGCCATGTGCCCAGTACTGCAGATACCAAGGGCAGGCAGAATAAAAGATGTGTGTTCTCTGAGCCTGAACACACAGTGGACCTGGAAACTCAAGGTTAACAAGCACGAGACAGGTCAATACAAGATGCTAAATATTTGCCTGATAAAAGTCACAAACTGTCACATTTGTATAGCCTACTATAGTTTGCAGAAACTTTCGCAGGGTTATCTCATTTAAGTTCTAGTAACAGAGTGTGATAAGCAATGGACAGGTGGTGGTTTGGAAGCCCAAGTTGCAGATGAAGAAAACAAGGCAAAGTGAGCCACTTGGAATTGGTCATAGCAAGGGGTCTTCTGACTCCAAAGACATTATCCATCTGCCTCTCCAGTAAGGTCATGGATGTGGAGGGTCCTTGGAGGTGGCTGATTGTGAATTTCATCCTGAAACTGGCACTGCTCTTGGCAGTCAGGAGGCACAGGGAAGGAGGAGAAAATATTTATTGCTGTTGTTTTATTTTTGCATTCAGGAGCCTGGTATGGGAAACGTGGAGAGAAATCCCAATTACGAATTCAATAACAATGTTGAGAATGTGCAATCAAATGTAGAATCTGACTTAGAAGAATTTCCGTCCCTGCCTTCCTTTATCATTTTTCTTTCTCTTATCATTTCTTTGTGGGCAAGGGGGTCTTGCTCTCCTTGGAATCCTGCAGAGCCTTGCACCATGGTTTGCTTGGAGTAGGTACCCTTTAAAATTATCTTTAATTGCACACATGTTGAATGATAAGGGGCTAACATCTGCTTTTAGCTAATAATGTTACAGATTAGCAGTTAATGTTGATAGCAGCTGGCTTCAGTGTGCTTGAGGAGGTCCCTGGTGAATGAAAGCCTCTTGCTCATCATCCTGAGCAGATCATCTGGGCTCAGCTGACCTTCTAGCAGATGCTTATCAATGTTGACTTAACAATGAACTTATGTAATCATATGTATCCTCTTTACATATAAAAATATGTATAAGCATTCATTCCACAAGGATTGGAGTACTTACCCAGCGTTAGGCACTGTTAGGTGCTAGTATGCTGTGGTAAAAAAAACAGACATGTAGGGGTGGGAGGTGGATGGGGAGACAGATATTAAACAAAGAAATACAAACATTTAGGGGTGCCTAGGTGGCTCAGTTGGTTAAGCGTCCGGCTTCAGCTCAGGTCATGATCTCGCAGTCTGTGGGTTCGAGCCCCGTGTCGGGCTCTGTGCAGACAGCTCAGAGCCTGGAGCCTGCTTCAGATTCTGTGTCTCCCTCTCTCTATGCCTCTCCTGCTCATGCTCTCACTCTCTTTCTCTCTAAAAAAAAAAAAAAAGATGAAAACATTTTAAAAAAGGAAACAAACATTTAAGGATTGGCAGGTGCTCTAAACAACTTCCTAGGAGAGAAGAATAAGGATGGGGAAGGCACTAGTTAAGATGTGGGAGCTGGGAAGACCTTTCTGAGGAAGAGACTTTTCATTCGGAGGGATGGACAGGAGTTGATCAAATGAGAAGTTTATCAAATGAGAATTCCAGGCTGCGGAGGGATGTGAAGCTTTGAAGGCAAGGATGCACACTGAGCCTTGGAGGAACTTCTGGAGAGCTGGGTTGGGTGGCTGGGTTGAGGCTGGAGAGGAGGACAAGGGCAGATCATGCCGCACCCTTTATGCCAGATTGGGGACCTTAGAGTTTATCCAGGGGTCTGTGGGAAGGAGCTCACGGATTTGTAGGAGAGTATCAGGAGCCAATTCATATTTCTGCAAGATCACCTGTGAAGAACAGATCAGAGAGGCTCAGGCGTGGCAGTTGGGAGCCTCCTTGACTGGAGTGTCAGAGAGTTAGGACCTAAAGCCAGCTCGGACCAAGTGAAAAAGAGTGCGAGGGGAGGAAGTGGAGGCCACATCTGTGCAGGTTGGTTCTGAAAGGGACTGGAGAGACTGAGCAGGTGCCGGATGAGGTGTGAGGCTATGCCCGTCTGTGTGGAAGCCACCCTGGCCGAGGTTAGGGAACTGCACCCATGTCCTCAGTGAACCAACACGTCCACGTCTCTGTGTTTGGAGTTATATGCCACTTGCACTTCTAGAAGATTAGAAATGTGAATCCTGTTCTGGCTTTGTCACTAACTGCTGGGGAAATTTGAGCTTATCTCTTGTCCTTCTCTGTTTGTTTTTGTTCTTGTTTTCCTCACAGCCTGGTGATTTTCTGATTTAAAAAAAAAAATAGGTGATCTGTCTATGGATACTTTTCTTCAGTCGTATCATTCGGATGTGTTAATTTGGATCGTTTTCATAAATTGAATTAGGAGAACTATGAGTGGGTATGTGGAACATTTGTGGTGAGATTTGAAGCATTTGCTCTTTGATGATTACCAACTGCCTTAAATGGAGAGACACCAGTGATAGGCCTGGTGGTGTGGAGATGCCGAGCCCCACCGAGATATGTGGGAGTGAGGCCTGGTGGAGAGCCCCGGGTATGGCTAAGCCAACTCTCTGTGTCTCGGTGGAATCCCTCACCACCTGCTCTTCATCACGTGAGACTCTTCCTCCTTACCCATGGGTATCTTATGAAAAGATTCAGGAGAGATACCTGGGGACCCAGGTTTACCAGAATATGCTGGACTTAAAGATCAAGAATGAACATCACAGGTAGCCTGATGGGGCCTTGAAAAAGCGATCAATTTGTAGCTGTGTGGAATGAGAATATAGATAGGACCATAGAACTGAAAGATACCCCCAGATCAGTTAAGACATTTGCTGCTTCCTCATGACTTCTTTCAGGAATGCTGACTTCTCTCCTGGGAAATAATTATTGTGGTGAGATAAAAGAATGCCAGCAGACTAAAATTTGGGGTTTGAACATACCCTGTTTTTTGTTTGTTTTGTTTTGGTTTTTGGTTTTTTTAAGAGAGAGAGCATGAGCGGGGGAGGGGCAGGGAGAGAGGGGGGCAGAGGATCCCAAGAAGGCTCTGTGCTGACAGGTCGACAGCAGCAAGCCCATCTCGGGGCTTGAACTCACTGACCATGAGATCACGAGTCACATGCTCAACCGATTGACACCCAGGCGCCCCAAACATGCCCACATTGTGTAACTTTCATTCTGCTGTGGACTGCTCTGGCTTTCTTAAGCCCTGACTGACGTGCCAAGGTGACCCTAAAAGCATTTCCTGGGATTTACTTAAGGTAAACAATTTAATTGGCCAGAGGGATGGGAGAACTTGGTAGCTACAGACTGTGGTTGGTAGGTCTGGACTGAGAGGAGGCGCCTGGGTTCTGGCAAAAGGTTATATCAGTATGCTTGTCTTTGAGGTCAATAAATATACCTTCTGTGCCGTGTTTTTCTTGTGGGTTTTTAAAATTCCCAGTATTCTAAGTGTGGTACCCTCATGAGGCTGCTGACTTCAAACCTCTTCCTACCCTCCTCCTCTTGGTGATTAGACAATGCCTGGTCATGATTTAGCCCTGGGGCTATTTCAGGGTTGACTCTTCTTCTCCTCCGGGCTAAATGTGTAAATGCAAAGTATCTTTGTGTGGCAGTGTCCTACCTACCTAATCTTTATCTATCTATCTATGTATCTATCTATCTAATCTATCGATCATCTACCAATCATCTCTGTCAAAGAGTGAAAGGATCTCCATAAGCCCATCTTTTCTCACCATCTCCTTAGATCACAAATCTACAGGATAGGGTCTCTGGATATGCAAAAATAGGAACCTCATGGAAGTTCATATGATGCCTGAGAACTTCACCTTTTATGCAGTTTCCCCAGACTTCCTGATCTGATTAAAAAGCACATGTCAGTGTCGTGCATCTTTGTGGTGAGGGGCACCAAGTTTTCTTCTCCCGGTGCCCCCCAGACTTAAAATGTGGATGCTCTAGTGCATTTTGCCTTCTCTTCCAGTGTCCTTTATGTGGGGCTTAGAAGCCGAGAGTATAGGATGAAGTTGTGCTATGTGGTCCTAAACGAATGGGTTTGCTTTTAGCTGCTTTTGGCCAGTTGCTGCTGTCAGCCAGAAACATCATTTAAAATTGCACAAGCCAGCCCTGTTTTACAGCCCTTCCCTCATACGGTAGGGTTCGCCACTCAGAGATAAATCCTACGTAAGCATTTATTAGACACCGGGGTTAGGTTTCAGAATGCCCACAGATGCAGAGGCAAGTTGTAAAGGGTGGGAAGCTAGAAGGTTCGTACTGGAACTCCAGGATTGGGAGGTGTAGAAGAGAGGTGGCCGTTCTCTCCCCTGGCAGCAGGGTCCTGCTCCACACACCGTGCACTCAGACACGTGCCCCACAGGTGTGCTCACTGGTGTGAGCAGCTCAGCTGATGGCACAGAAGTAGACAAACCACAGACAAGTAGTAACTGGGTATAGAGTTTCAGTTTGACAAGATGCAAAGAGTTCGGGAGATAGAAGGTACTGATGGTTGTATGTTAGGAATTTAAAAAAAAATTTTTTTTAATGTTTATTTATTTTTGAGAAGGAGAGAGAGACAGAGCATGAGGAGGGGAGGGGCAGAGAGAGAGGGAGACCCAGGATCCGAAGCAGGTTCCAGGCTCAGAGCTATCAGCACAGAGACCGACGCGGGGCTCGAACTCACAAACCACGAGATCATGACCTGAGCCGAAGTCGGATGCTTAAACGACTAAGCCACCCAGGCGCCCCAGGAATACTTTTAATACCACTGAACTGTACCCTTAAAAATGGTTACTATGGTAAATTGTATGTGCTGTGTATTTTTTCACAATAAAAACAATTTGATGAAAAAAAAAGAAATTGAGATTCCAATCCTATGAAAAATAGCATTCTCAGATGTTTTGGTCTCAGATTCTTTACATGCTTAAAAATTATTGAACCTCCCCCCCCCCCAAAGCTCCTGTTAGTGTGAATTATAACTATCAGCATTTTTTGGATACCATTAGTTTATTATAAAAGAGAGACATAGAAATTATACTACATGATGAAAGATTTCACAACTTCAGTTATGAATGGGCAGCTTTACATGTACCATTTTTTTTAAGTTAATTTATTTGGAGAGAGACAGAGAGAGAGAGAGAGAGAGAGAGAGAGAGAGAGAGCACAAGTGGGGAGAGGGGCAGAGAGAGACAGAGAGAGAGAATCCCAAGCCAGGCTTTGTACCGTCAGTGCAGAGCCCGATGCGGGGCTCCAACTCATGAACTGTGAGCTCATAACCTAAGCTGAAGTCAGATGTTTAACCGAATGAGCCCCCAGGTGCTCCGATACCATTTCAATAATGTGTTTTAGTTTACATACTTTCCAAGAATGTCACCATCTCTAAATAAAAAGTCCTTGTCTTCTAGAACTAGTTTGGTGCCTCCATATTCTGGGACGAGACCTTGATGTCCAACTTCCACACTAACTGGGTGCATCTCTCCACACTTTCTTTAGAGCCCCATTCAACGGCTTCTGCTGTTGCTTGCAATATTTTTTCCTTGAGATTTTTCTGGAAGCATAATGCCTCTTTTGGTTACAGTTTCATACACACTCCTTTGAACTAAAATTTGGTCAAAGAAGTAAAGAAACTTTCTAAATGCCTGCCCTGCCATCACTCTGGCTGCTGCAGTGCGTACTCTCATTTATCAATATATATGTTAGAAATTAAAATAGTTATATTTTAGGAGCACCTGGCTGGCTCGGTTGGTGGAGCATGCGACCCTTAATCTCAAGGTTTTGAGCTCGAACCCCCTGTTGGGTGTAGAGATTACTTAAAAAATAAAATCTTGGCTGGGGCGCCTGGGTGGCTCAGTCAGCTGAGCATCTGACTTAGGCTCAGGTCATGATCTCACAGCTTGTGAGTTCGAGCCCCGCCTTGGGCTCTGTGCTGGCAGTTCAGAGCCTGGAGCCTGCTTCAGATTCTGTGTCTCCCTCTCTCTCTGCTCCTAACCCACTCGCATTCTGTCTCTGTCTCTCTCAAAAATAAATAGACATTAAAAAAACTTAAAAAACAAAAATCTTGGGGCACCTGGGTGGCTCAGTCGGTTGAACATCCAACTTCGGCTCAGGTCGTGATCTCACAGCTCGTGAGTTTGAGCCCCATGTGGGGCTCTGTGCTGACAGCTCAGAGCCTGGAGCCTGCTTTGGATTCTGTGTCTCCCTCTCTCTCTGCCCCTCCCCTGCTTGTGCTGTCTCTCTTTCACAAAAAATAAAATAAAAATTTAAAATAAAATAAAATCTTAAAGAGGTTAAAAGTTAAAGTATTAATTATTAATTCATTTAAAATAATAATAGTAATCTCATTACATGTTAATATAAATGGCATATCTTTATGAAAAAATTTTTTTTTCAAAACAAAAACAATGCAAGAGTAGCATTATTTTATATTTTTACAAATGTATTTATTGTCTGGTTTAATGGAAGGCAGGGGGATTCTTAGCCTTGCTTCTCTGTGTAGTCTGTGATCTCCCACATCATATACTCCCTGGAAAACTCCTCGGCCACTTATGAGAGAATGAGAGTAAACAGGAAAATAACATCTTCGTTTATTATGAAAATGAGTTTTTTATCTCATGGACCCTTTAAAGGGTCTTAGGAACCCCAGGGGTCCCCTGACCACACTTTGAGAACTACTGCTATAGAATAAATCTGCCACCACGTTAATTTTTTGTTATGTTCTTTGTTTTAGCCTCTTTTCATCAAATGTTATAGGAACTTGAACTTTAGCAATTCAATGTGTTGCTTATCTGTGATTTCAAATAAAAGAACTAGGTGGCTCCTTGGGGGGGGGGTACACATTATTTTTCTCTTGTTTATGTAACAAACAAGCAACAAAAAAACCCTGTTTGCACCATTCTGTTGTTAACTTTTTCAGAAGCTACAAAATTGATCTAGCGTGTACCTGTTTGGAATTCCCCTTGCTAAACTAACTTGAGTAGGAAACTCAAGACATGGAAAATTTTGAGCGTGAAAATCAGCTAAAGCCATCCAATGTTTCCTTCAGGGTATACAAAGTTTGCTTTTTTTCAAGTGTTCGTTCCTATTTTCTGTGGAGTGAAGACATTCTTTCAGCTTCTCTGGGGAAAGTCTGCACCTGTCCCGGGGTGGTGCCCAGAGCTCTCTCCTGGGGCATGGTCCTGAGCTGTGCTCTCTCATGGATACTGTGCTCTTCAGAGGATCTCTCCTTTTCCTCCCTCCAGCTCTGCCCCACCTCCTTCTTCCTTGTCTTGAGAACTTGGAAACTCAAGGAGGAGATTGCGTTTAGGAAACAAACTGGAAAAAAGAGAGGTGTGAGATCTAATTTTAACAAGTCCAACTGAAAGCTTTTTGGCTTGCATTGTCTGGGGAATCTCATTATTTCTATTTTCTTTTTCATGTTGATGAAGTATGGAATTAGTCACAGCAGATAGTCCTGGGGAAAGCTTTAAAAAAATCCTCCCAGGATAGCTTCTAGGAGCTGGATGTGGATGTTTGTGAAGAAGAACATTTCTTTCTACCTTCCAGATAATGGATTGGATGCTAAAGGAACTATCGTATTTATTTGACGGTTTCTTTTAAAACGTTAAATGCAACTTTTGTTTTTTCACCCCATGAAATAGCCACTGTGGCAGCTTACTACAGCAACAGACACTTGGCTCTCTGGGTTTGTTGTGAATGTGCTGAGGAGTTATGATTTGCCAAAAGCAGTCTGTTACTTCCAGCAGCAATAAGCGCTTTTCTACAATCCTTTGGAAAAGCCCTAATGTGTCTGGCGCTCCCGGTTGCAAGAGGCCGCTGGATGTGTCCTTTCTGGAGGGGCTCCCCGACCAGACCTTTCCTTTAGGAGTAGTTTCTGCTTGCAGACCTTCAGAAGGTCCCCAGTTCCTGCTTGTTTCCAGGTGTGCTTTTTTTTTTCAGACTTCTCTTTGACCCTGAGAGCCACCGATTGCCTTGGGACAAAAATCCTGTCTGTTTAGTGAGCCAACCCCAGTATCTCCTGCTGGTATCCCAAGAACCCTCATAGATGTGGGAACTATCCAAAGGCCTTATTTCGCACCGGCGTGTAAAGACTGAGCTTGTAGCCTTTTCTGCTGCTTTTGAGAGGGGAGTGGGGGGTGAACTCAAGGATGGTGCTTGCTGAAATGGAGCCAGGGATGTACTGAGAGGGGCACGGGAGACCAGGGCCCTGCGGACGGCCCTGCCGGCTTCCCTGTGTTGCAGGTGGTTCCGCTGAGGTGTGTGCACCTGGCAGAGTGAAAAGAGCATCAAACGGAGAGGAGAATTTCTGTGTAGAATTCCAGCTCTTACTCACATGATAATGATAATGATAATGAACACTGTGTAGCACTTGCATTGTGTGCTGAGCACTGTTCTGAATGTGGTATACATATCAACTCGCTTCATTCTCATAGCAATTTAAGGTAGGCATTATCATTTTATCTTAAGTGAAATTATATTTCTTGTTCTATCTATACCATCTCTGTCTATCTATCTATCTATCTATCTATCTATCTATCTATCTATGTATCTATCATCTATTTATCTATCTATCATGTACTTATGTATCGATCAACAGACAAGGAAACATCTAAGAGATTTTAATAATTTACCCACGTATACAACTAGAACTTGGCACGACTGAGACTCAAATCCTGGCAGGCCAGGTACAGCCTCTGCTCTTGTCTACAAATTTGAATCTCAGCTCTGCCCCTTACGGTGGGAAAGTTATTTAACCTCTCTGGCCTCAGTTGCTCATCTGCGGAGTGGGGATGATAATAGCATCTACCTTAAGGTAGATGAAATATTTAAAGCAGCGCCTGGTACAACGTAAGCGCCATATAAGGGCTTACTAGAGATTTTTGTAATGGAGACTGTAAAGAAGACTGAGTGTACATACTTCATAGAGGTAAGCACAGGAAAAAATTTGACTCTTTTACTGATTGCGTGTATCTACAATGACTTTGTAGATATTTTGAAGCTCTTGGTGGGAAGAGCGTGAGCCGATGGAAACTCGTATTCGTCATCCCACACTTATTTAGGGGGATAAGACAGAAGTACAGTTAGGGGCGCCTGGGTGGCGCAGTCGGTTAAGCGTCCGACTTCAGCCAGGTCACGATCTCGCGGTCCGTGAGTTCGAGCCCCGCGTCAGGCTCTGGGCTGATGGCTCAGAGCCTGGAGCCTGTTTCCGATTCTGGGTCTCCCTCTCTCTCTGCCCCTCCCCCGTTCATGCTCTGTCTCTCTCTGTCCCAAAAATAAATAAACATTGAAAAAAAAAATTTAAAAAAAAAAAAAAAAAAAAAAAGAAGTACAGTTAGTTTTAAGGACATGAGCCTCGTGTGTAAAGACAGCCAGCAGAGCACCGCCAAGAGGAGCAAAGTGTGAGCAGCTTCCCCAACACGGGCCTCCCCAGGAAAGCTGGGCTCCGGCACTGGGCTCGCTGTCTCTCCTGTGTGCTTAACACTTCTGAACCTCATCCAGAATGGCGGATCATAATAATGCCAGCCTTTCTGGGTTGGTTTGGGGATTAAAGAAGTTCGACCACTCATTCATTGTTTCTTGCTAGGCATTAAGGTTGCAAAGGTTAAGAAAAAATAGGCCCTGCCTTTGTGGGGCTCCCAGTGCTGTGGTGGAGGCTTCTGGGAAATTGTTCTACTCCAGGTTAGCAAGTTAAATACTCAATGGAGGCAGGCAATGGCGGAGGGGGCCAGTGGCTGGTTTTAGGGTAGAGAGAGATCTGGGGTCAGGGCTCGGTTCTGGAGAATATGATAGAGAATATGAGTCTTGAGGGGCATTCTGAGCAGATAGATAAGTGAGAAGTCGGGGGTACTTTTGGAGAATTTCAGGTAATTCTTTATAGTCCTAGAGTTGAGTTCGGTTGTGGAATGTGAGGATAATGGATGAGGAAACATAATGACAGCTAACATTTGGTTGAGCATTTACTATGTACTAAGCACAGATAACTTTATTTTTATTATCTCATTTTTAAAGATTTTCTTTCTTTTTTAAATGTTTATTTTTGAGAGAGAGAGAGAGAAAGAGAGAGCATGTACACATGCATGAGCGGGGAAGGGGGAGAGAGAGAGGGAGACAGAGAATCCAAAGCAGGCTCCATGCTGTCAGCACAAAGCCCGATGTGGGGCTCGAGCCCATGAACCGTGAGATCATGACCTGAGCTGAAGTTGGATCCTCAACCAACTGAGCAACCCAGGTGCCCTTATTCTCATTTTAAAACTTCATGATGGCTCTATGTGGTGTGTGATACTTAGTATCCATGTTTTACAAATGAAAAAACAGAGGCTCAGAGAACTTCAGTGATTTGCTCAAGGTTGCACAGCTAGTGCTGTTGAAGCTGGGATTCAGACTCAAGCAATCTGGATCCAGAGTTTATTCTGAAGGGCAAGGGAGCTATCAGAGGGCTTTAAGCCTGCACATTTTAGAAGGTAGTGTGAACTTGAGATGGACAAAAGTAGGGGATGGGGGGAGGTCTAAGGCAGGGAAGATACTTAGAAGTGTATTGTAATAAACCATGGAAAAATACTGAGTGTCTGAATTAAAGCAGAGGCGGGAGGGACAAGGAAAGGAAAGGAATTTGAGAAATGTTGGGGAATAGAGGATGAAGGGAAGTGTGGACATGTTTATTTTAAGGTCCCAATGGGACATTCAAATGGACACGTCCAGTAGGCAGTTACAAGAGTTTGAAATGTAGTGGGGAGATCCGGGTTGGAGATAATGAAATTCCCAGGGAGAGGAGGAGAGGGATACGAGGAGCCCCTGGGGCTGGAGTGACCCAGATCTGAGGCCTGCAGATTGTATCCGGCTACAGATTTGTTTGATTTGGCTCACAGCGGTAAAACATTAAAACCAATAGTTGCCAACATTTAGAAAATTGGGAAAGTTCACATAAAAACAAGATTTGTGGGTGTTCTTGGCAAACTGGGCAATCCGACCACCTGATGTGCACAAACAAGGGACAGCAGTCCCCTTTCAGCAGGGCCGGTGCTCTGCAGCTTGTCACCGTGGCCAGATGTCCTCTTTTTTTTTCATTTCAGGCACCTGGCCCCTGCAGGTATTTTATTTTGTGACCCCAGATTTAAGGTTTGGGAAGGTGAAGCCGGTGTGCCACAGGAAGCCAAGAATGAGTAGTCAGACAAGTGGCACCAGTGAACTGGGAGGGGCCAGAAGGTGGCTGGGAGGTGGGAAGTGGACAGTGACACATGCCTTGGACATGTAGGTCTGGTCAAAAGTCACCCTGAGGTGCCCTCAGCAAAAACACTTCGTGGAGTGTCAGGGCAAGAATTGCACAAGAGGAAGGAAGGGTGAGTGTAAACGATGATTTTAAGAAGCTGTGTTGTGAAGGGTCGTTGGGGTTGGGAGAGTTTTATTTTTCAGTATGTGAGTGAGTCGAGCATATAAGGATGTATGTGATATAAAATAGTACTTTCTCTGTCCTCGACTCACATTTTGGAACTACAAGGAATCCAGGCTTTCCTTTGGTGGTTCTTACTGAAACAGAGTGCTCCAGGGTGTGGCACGGAATGAGGTGCTTTGCATGTCTGTGAAGGCTGCCCTGCCACTGCAGATCTTCCCAGGGCTACCTGCATTTTTGCTAGTCTGAGTAACAGTGCCTTAGAAGGGGCCCCTGTGCGTTTCAGCAGAGCTGGCTAAGTTGAGCAGTGTCCATGTGGTGACTTGCTACCTGCATTTACTCATGTGTTTGTATGCTGTCCATTTCCTCCTGCCGTTTGCCAGGTGGAATCTGTGTGATGGTCTTATCAAGTAGCATCACTTCTCTGGCAGCTTGGGTTCACGGGCCTTTTATTGGTTGTATGCCATGTGCCAATTTTCCCATTTACTTTTTTGTATTTGTTTTATGATATAACTTGATCTGATAACCGTGTGTGTGTGTGTGTGTGTGTGTGTGTGTGTGTGTGTGTGACCTTGTCTATCTCGCCTTTGATGAAAACCCTTTTTATTAAGGAAGAAAATGCATCTCCTTCTGCAGTGGCTGATAAATCAGCTGCCTTTCTTCTGTGGTGACCACAACTTCAGAAACACATTTGCTGTGATTTTTCTTTTCTCCCAATAGCACAGTAGACAGACAGACTTTAAAATTCAACATAGGATAGAAGCAGCCAGTAGCCAAGCTATGTGACAAATGTGCTAATGAATTCAACAAATCATTTTTAAGAACCTACTGTGTGTCAGACGAGGTTATAGGCACTTGGGTTATGGTGGTATTTAAGACAGATAAAAAGTCCTGCTTGCACTGAGCTCATATCTGAGTGGGGGAATAAATAATAAATATGATAAAAAAAACAGATTATATGTCTTTAAGTCTATTTTAGGGAGTGATAAATGCTAAGGAGAAAAAATATAGCAAGGAGTGGGGGGATAGGAGTTTCGTTGGGGGGTATTTTAGGTAAGGTAACTGAGGAAGGGCTCATTTGGAAGGTATTTGAGTCCAGGCCTGAAGAGAGTGGGGAAGCCATACAATCCCCTGTGGATAGAGCATTCCAGGGACAGAGATCAACCAGTGCAAAGGCCCTGAGGCAGGAATGATTAAAGAATAGCATGGACACCAGTACGCCAAGGGGAATGAAAGAGAGAAAGGAGAAGGAGGTGAAATCAGATAAATAAAATGGAGGAAGGGAGCGTTTGCTCTGAGCAAGATGGAAGTCACTGAAGAGTTGAACACAGGAGTACATGGTGTGATGTACATTTTAACAGGATCTCTAGCTAATGGAGTCTTAATCCTTTCTGTGCCAGGGACCCCTTTGGCAGTCTGGGAGCCTAGGGACCACTTTTCAGAACAGTGCTTTCAGATACAAAAAATAAGAGCCACAGACTATAAAGGAACCCAACTGTATGGAAATGCATACAGTTACCAAAACAGTTAAACCACCTTATGATTTAGTGATATGTGTGCTTCTTTATCAGCTCCTTAAGGATGACCTAGCAGTTGGTCTGTTACTACTGTGATTTCAAAGAAACAATGAACTTATGTGATTATTTTCTGAGGCCTGCAACAATTCTGCTATGATACAGGATTATCTGGAATTTCTGGTGGGGTGAAGTCACTGGTACTGCTCTTATTGCCCTGGGCCACTGCCTGCATTTTTAAGGGGGGGATTCCTAACTTCAGTGAAAAATCAAGATTTTTTGCCACCCCCTGTCTAAATCCAGGGACCTCTTGAATTCTCCCTACCGACCCCTGCTTTCCTGCTCTGTTAAGTGGAGGTGCAAAAGAGAAGTGGGTGAATTCAGGGAATGTTGCCCACGTTTCTGGCCTGATCAGTCTGTGCTTCCATAGACACTACTGGGGTTTACTCTTTGCCACCTTTGATCGCTGCAGTTCCCGGTGGATTGCTGTACCTAACACCAGCCTCTAATTTTTGAGATGTTCTGGGAACAACGATAACTCCAAGAGGTGTTTTTGTTTTTGTTTTTGTTTTTGTTTTTGTTTTTGTTTTTGTTTTTTATGTCTCCCTGACTTTCCTTGTGGCTAAATAGTTCAGGAGACCTGAGTTATGGTCCCTGTTTCAGCAGATTTTCTGTATGGCCACCTGTAATCCTTTCTCCTTTCCTAAAGGATATCACTCACCTTGGTGATTCCTGGCTCACAAAGGTGTGGGTAGTGCAGGTAGAGTTCTTTATATTCTATATGAATAGCTCTAGGTCATAGGGCTCCATTAGCCAGACTCGACTATTTTCTGCTCTCTGTATGTAACACAAGCTTTCCAGTCCCGCGGCTTTGCGTATGTTCCTTCCTCTCCTTGGAGAACGGCCTTTTTACACTTACTTGTCTCCTTTTACTTGTTTATGTCTGACCCCACTCTCAAGGCTCAGCTCAAATGCCACCCATTCCTGTCATTCTCCCTACTTCCCGATCCCAGAGGGACCCATTACCTTCTCTGAATTTCCATGGAACTTTCTTGGTACCTCTCTTCAGGGTACCTGACATCTCCCGCCTGTACTACACTTATTTATTTACCTACGTACCCTCCTATAGCTGCTTCTAAGCAACTCTAAGCTCTGAGGGCCAGAGTCATGTTGTCCTTTGATTTCTGTAGTCCCTGGGACAGTGCCGGCCACAAAGCAGACGTGAATCTACGGCAGAAGCTTATGATTCTCACAAGGAGTCCATCGGCCGAGGGTCCCACCTCCGCCAAGTCTGTACGTTCACTTGATGTCCACCCCCCTTCCTTTCCCCAAGTCCTGCCTAAGCCTACTCTCAATTGTTTATTTTTCCAAATAGAAATGACTGTTTACACAAGTGTTTCTTAATGCTTGCAAAGAAAGTCACACAATGTTGAGAGGTACGGAGTAGAAAGCAAAAATCACCCTGAATTCTATCACCCAGAGAGAATGCATTTAGCATTTTCGTGTATATTCTTATAGATCATTTTTTTTTTCACTTTGTAAAGTTAGACATATTTTATAAGGATCAGATCATGCCATATGTTGTATTATAATTATTTTTCTCTTTTTTACTTAGCATATTTTGATGATTTTCTCATGAATCTAGAGGTAGTAGAGCATCGATTGCAGGTAACAGGGTGGCTTTAGAGTGTTATTGCTCAGATTCAAACCATGAGGCTATCACTTAGCTGTTGACCCTGGAGAGTTAGTTAATTTCTCTATCTACCAGTTTCTCCATCTGTAAAATGAATCCAGTAAAAATACTACCTGTTCAAGTGTCATGAGGATTAAATGGGTTCAGACGTGCAAACACTCAGAGGTATTGAGACACCTGATTCAGTATACGGGACCTCCTTCCATTATTATGATTTTGGTGTTTTTAATGGCCACAGACTGTTGCATTACATGGCTACCTCCTAATCTGACTATTTCCCTGTTGATGGACATTTAGCTTGCCTTCGAATTTTTACGCTTATGAGTAACCACTGATGCAGTGAACATCCTTGGATACCCATCCTTGCACACTTGTCTAATTCATTCCCTCAGGATACATTCTCAGAGGTGGAACCACAGCTTTGTAATACACATTGCTACAGTGTCCTCCAGAAGGTTTCCGTTTACCTGTTCCCAATCACAATTATCCTGGCATGCTATGTTTCTCCCTCTCTATGCTACAGAACTGCTTGCTTTGAGTTGCTCTTTTTATCACTGTGTTAGTGCAGACACATGATGCATCAGCCATTGAAAACGTGGGGACGAATGAGACAGAGCACAGGGCCTAAAGCCCCTGGGTGGGCTGATTTGCCTGCCTGTTATCTGGCTGCAGCCTGAGCCCCAGATTTCAGCCAGTCATGCTTTAGGGGGTATCTGCAAGTGGGGGTGTCCGGTGGAATAGTGGCAGCCATATGGGCCACTCAGGGTGGTCCCAGAGCCCTGTTACCACATGAGGATGACCTTGCTGGGATCAGTGACCATGAGATTTCTCTCCCTCTTTTGAAGTGCACACCCTTCCACAGGGCTTTTCCTTACTCTCCGTTCTGAAGATTGCCTTTGGAGGTGACTCAGTGACTCAGCAGCAGCCTGCCGTCTCCCTCTGTTCCCCAGGGAGGGTTGTCTAGGAACATAAACCCGAGAAGAGGAAAGTGGTATTTAGTTACCCGTGGTTCAAGCCTTAGGGATTTCTGGAGATGGTATTGCATTTGCTCATTCTGGATGGCCAAGAAAATATCATTTATATTAACTTTTCAAGTACAATTTAGAGCCTTTGCTTTGGAAGGCACTTACTGGTTTCCTCCCTGAAGACCAGAACTTGTATAATTTTATTTTCATTATTATTTTTGATAAATTTATTTTTAATCCCTGAATGTATTAGACTCTGAGAAGTTTTCACTTTCTTCTTGGGACACAGCAAATTTTTTAAAAAGTGTTTATTAATTCAAGGATTTCTCATATTAATGTATATCTTGAAATTTGATAATTTGGAAAAACTAAGTAAGTCAGGGATATTCTTAGTAATCTGCTGTCTGAATCAACTGGAAAGTGTTGTATTATTCTGACTTCTTTGGATTATAGGATTTAAATATAACTACAATTTTTCTGGGACACTAAATCTGATTTCAGACTGATTGTGATATCTTAATTTTATTTAAGCAAAACCCCAGACCACAACTCTCATTAGCTAATCAAGATAGGAGTAGCATCGAATTTCACCTTTTGTTATTATTCCTATTATTTCATCACTCTTAGATTTTATTGAAAATTAGTCTGTGATTGATAAAATAGTGGTGAGACTATAAAACTAACATGTATTTGCACTTTTCCTGGGACATTGATGAGTTTCCAAGATTGGAGCTTTGGTCAGGAGTGGGTTTGGTCAGGGGCACCTGGATGGTTCCATTGGTTCAGCTTCTGACTTTGGCTCAGGTCATGATTTCACTGTTCGTGAGTTTGAGCCCTGTGTTGGGCTCTCTGTTGTCAGCATAGAGCCTGCTTTGAACTGCCTGCACCCTTCTGTCTCTGCCTCTCCTGTGCTTGATCTCTGTCTTTCTCTCTCTCTCAAAAATAAATAAACATTTAAAAAAACAAAGGAGTGGGTCTGGTCAGCGGGAGGACCCGTACCTGCGAAGAGCTGTAGTAAGCCATCTTTCCAACTATATTAATGCATTGTGCTGTGTGTCAGTTCTGCCCCCCAAAATGTTAGCAAATATCATATAGATTCTCAGAGAAAATCACTAACCTTTACTCCAGACTCCAATTGCCTGAAGCACGCTTCGAGTTTCAACAAAAGGTTAACCCTCCTTTTATCTTTGCTCACTTGCAAAGTTTCGCTTGTCTGACACCAGAAATGCCATGACTGAATTCTAAAAGAACAAGTGTCTGGGGGAATATCCCTGGCCCCTGTCAGCAAAGTATTAGTACCATCTGCCATTCTGAGCTTTCTGAACTCCCAGCTTCCAGACAGGTGTCTGAGGTCTCCTTAGAGCAGGGGTTCACAAGTGGGGATGGTTTTGCTCTCTGGGGGACATTTGACAATTTTGGTTGTCACGACCTTAGGGGAAAGTGAGATGTGCTCCTGGTGTCTAGTGGGTAGAGGCCAAGGATTCTGCTAAATATCATAAAGTGCATGACACAGCCCCCCCACAGGAGGGTTACCTGGCCTCAAAATGTCAGTAGCGTTGAGGGTGAATAAACTCTGTAGAAGTTTGCAAGGTCAGGATGTCTCCAGGGAAGCTGGCTGGCTGTCAGGATGGTGCTTGATGGTGCTCTTTACCTGGTGACCTTATCACAGGTCAAGGTCAAGCTCTCTCTCTCAGCCCAGCAACTTCAGAAACTCACTTTCAGAGTACCAGACTCTAGCAGATTGACTCTCATAGGAACTCACAGAAAACTGAGTGAATAAACCTCTTCCCACCTTATTACGTTCCACTAATAAATAAAACCAGCGGATAGAATGGACACGGTTGTTGGCAGCATAGCTCATATGCTCTCTGTTGGCAAGGTGCCTGGGAACTGAAATTGCCAGGAGGTGCCTCAGGGAGCCTAGAATCTGAAAAGGCGAGGGTTTGGGGTATCTAATGATAGCTGAAACTCTAGGTCTAGACACTTAAAAATCCATGCGAGATGTGCCCATCAGGGCTGGAATGTGCAACATCTTCAGGATTACACCTCTAGAAAGTGCTGGGATGGCTCTCGGCAACCAACTTTGATCTCTCACACTTTCCTCCTCTGCTTCCCTTGCTGACCAACTGCCTTTCCTTATCCATATTGATTCTTTTAATTAATTTACTCTTTAGTCTCATTGCCGTGGGGGAGAGGAATCGGCTCAATAAAAATGTGTCAACCACCATTGTGTAACAGGGATAATTAATACGAAGACTGATATTTTAACACTGTCCTTAACTGGAGGCTTCTCAGCTACTGGGTAGCACGGAGGCGACAATATTTCAGAAGAACGTGAGCAGGGCAGTAACAGGTACACTCAGGATTCTGTGCAAGTCCGTAAGACACAGACCTATGCAGCAGTGACACTTGGAATGTCTGCTTTTATCTCTCAGGCACTGATTTTATAGTTTAATTTGAGTCTTAAGAGAAGGACATAGGGAGCTATTATTACCCCTGTGCACTGTCTGCTTGTCCATGTGATTTTCCTTGTTTTGTTCCAAGACTGGATGTCAGCTCTCTGGATGATGGAAGAGTTGATCTTCACTTTTTCCCTCTACATAATGGAGAAAGTCATTTTGTATATTTCTGAGTGCTGTGGTCAACCCACTAGGAAATCTAGGTGAGCTGGAGGGTCTATCCACAAGGATGCTGGAGAGGATCTCCCTTTTTACTGCGAAGAGAGTTCTACAGAGGCGAGCAATGCCTGAGCGAGCTTGATGTGTTTTGCCCCAATCCTGCTGAATCACTCAGCAAAGTCAGAAATCTGCTTCAGTGCTAAGTCACAAACAATACTCTCTTATTTTGAACCGTTAGGCTCTGACAGAGGTGGTAGGAACATGGAGGATAGAACCATTTGGTGGGGCTGTTAAGCAGGAAGGGGAGAATGTGTTGGGTGCACACATTTTTCTTTCCCAAATTCTGCTGGTTTGGGCCATGTTTTACCCACTTCTCCCAGTCCTTCACTTTCCCTGACCACTGGATGTGGATCTCGATTTTCTATGCTGATTGACATTAGGCAGACTTACCTGAGTTTGAATCCTGGCTCTGGCATTTGGACAAATAGCTTCCCTGAGCCTCGATGTCCTACCTATAAAAGGGGAGTCACAACAATTAACACTTACGGTGGTTAAGGTGATACGTGTGTGAAACTCCTGGGAGGTTCCTGGCATGTTGTACTGGACTCAGAAAGTGCTGGTTATCATTTTACAAGGGAAAGGTCACCCTTAGAATGTGAATGCCCTAGGAGGAGAGTGAATTGGCATAAATTCACACTGAGAGGTATTGACTGGTATATCTTTTCCAAAAATCCAGTTTTGTTTTTTGTTTTTGTTTTCGTTTTTTTGACAGGAGTCATAGTGATGGGAAATGAAGCAGAACACTAGAATTCTGAGTTTGGGTAGGGAAAGAGAAAAGGCAGCCCGGGACGTTAGTAATTTATCAGACATTGATGGAGGGCCCCACTAGGTACCAGTTTCTGTAAAAAAAGATACACTTGGCTCACCTCACAGTCTGTCCCTGGGCCAGCCCTTCTGTGATGAGCCAATGCTCAGCAATGCTTGGGGTTTCTTAGAAGTGCTGTTAATTTTTTCTCTTCAGTAATTAATATAGTCACATCAAAGCGGCTTGCAGTTAATTAATTATCTCCCAGCCAGATTAATCTTACCTTCCCTTAAAATGTGCTACATTTGGAAAGGCATCTGGTAGGCAAAGGAAAGACTGTATGTGTGTGCTGTACCCTTTAAAAAAGGGAGAGCAGCATTTCTGCGTTTTAGTGGAACACAAATATCTGAGGTTGACCCAATGATGTGTTGCTGGGGGGCCATGGAAGAAGAGGAGGAGGAGGAGGAGGAGGAGGAGGAGGAGGAGGAGGAGGAGGAAGAGGAGAAGAAGAAGGACAGATTTTAGCTCCTGAATTGATATTATTTATCCCTGTTGAGATTTCTCTACCTCTTCGCTAAGAGTCCCATCTCAGAAATTCCCTTTGGGTAGAGCTGCATTTTTTTTTTTCTGGGTCTTTCCTTGTTATCTTTATTAGAGGTGAAAACACACCGAAGTGTTGCTCTGGCCATTGTTGGGACCGGTGTGTTCCTGCTTTGCTCCCTCACCATTGCCCCCTTGATGTTGGTGGGATGCCATTACTTGTTTATTACATTTGGTTCTGGGCCTGGGAGCTCCTGGGGGGTGGGGAGGAGGGGCAGCCACTGCATCTTGTTTGTAATCCCAATGCCTAGGATAATTCCAGGCCGATCTTAAACTATAATGAATGCTTGTTTGATGACTGACGTAGCTGGAGGCACTTCGTTCATTTTCTTTCTGAAGCTGGGAATCAATCTTTTCTTCTTCCTCCCCACCTCGCCCCTGTCCCGTTCCCCCCCCCCCCCCCCCCCCCCCCGCCGCATAGCACATATCATCGATCTGAAAACATGAAAGTCAATGGATGGATGCTTAGATCCTAGTATAAATCTATGGGAATGTATCAACATGAGGCACAGCTTACCTTGTTGGGAACTGGACATTTTTGTGGTTTCTTTAATTTATTCAGAGAGAGAAATGTAAATTTGTCCCTTTGTTTTGATACAAATTTACCCCCCCCCCCACGCACATGCACACACATACACACACACATGCACACACACGTTTTAACTGGAGGACTCTGATCTAGCTTGTGTAGTCCTTTCTGATCTGTGAAATACAACAATGGACAAATAAAGCAAAATCGAATTTGGCCAGTCTTTGAAATTGATTTCAAATTAGAGCAGCACTGTTAATTCTATTAGGGCAGTCACACTCAGAACTGGGTCTCTGAAATGGATTAAAATGTATTCATTTAGAGGCTTATAAGTATATCCTTGATGAATTAGCTAGGGAAATAATGCTCCCGGAAGAAATTATGTGTGGGAGGTGAATGACCGCAGCCCTGTCTCTAGTGCCTCGTGTTATCTTTGGAGGTTTTATTGGCTTTGGGGTCTGTGGAGAGTCCCAAGTGTCCACCACAGTCAAGATCTGAGAGTCTGTGAGCCTGAGAGCAATTGTGAGTCTGGTCCTGGGACTATGATGCCTCTCTATCCATGTGTGCAGTGGGAGTGATGATGGTTCCGTGGTGGGGAGAAGACCACCCACTTCCTAAGATGAGATGGGCCTCTAAGATATAGGTCTAATCAGTAAAACGCCCAGATTGCTGAGTTTGAGATAGAACATGTTGGGTGTGTTTCTTCCTTGGAGCCAAAACTTGACCTGTGGTTTCTTCGGCAGGTGAGAGTGATTTCCCAGTGATTGCTTTGGCCCTTACAATCAGAGAACAGGATTCTTCCCTCCTTTTTGGCCACTAAATGCCTGCGCACACCACACATTCCTGCGAGGGAAGAAGGGCGGAGCTTCTTGGATGATGATGGACATTCCACTGGACAGGATGAGGGCAGAGAGTGTGACATCAACACCACAAAGGTAAGAGCTTCCACTGATCTTCTCTGGCCCCCTTACTTATCAAAGGGAGGGCAGAATGAGCCTTACAATGTAGTGACAGAAATGAAGGTCAGACACCGGGGAGACTATTCTGACTCAAATTCACCGGCAGTTGGGGCACGTGATTGAAGGAGGAAAGGAGAGAGCCAGCCTGGGAGGAAATAGGTTGGATTCTTTTGGGGGATGCACGAAGGCAGCTCTGGAAGAATCCGTAGCCCACATTGCCCATCTCCCCTTTTGACATTGATAGTTCAGACATGAGGAAGTAGCACTAGTATTATTGAGATAAAATTCCATTTGTGTCCATTTAAGTCAGTCTGGCTTAAAATGGACTGTGGAGTTGGGTTGGTAAGTCTGGGTCAGGCTGCAGATTGGGGGCTTATCGGAAGTAGCTGGCATGGAGACACATTTTGTGTGAGCCGCATAACGTTAGGAACACGTTGGATCGAGTCTAATAAAACTTGAGCTATCCCTCATAAAAATCAGGATTTCTGGGTTCTCCTGGAGCACCAGCCCTCTGCTTCTACAAAGGACAATGGACAACAATGTCCTGGAGAGTTCACCACAGTCCCAACCAGCCCACTTTATTTGTTGAACTTACTTGTTTGGCCGCTGGAAGCATTTCATTTCACCTTGTCTGGTCTAGATCATTCTGCTAGCTCTTGGATGAAAACAGTGATAGCCTTTTAATTCTTCCAGATAAAAGAGTATCTTTCACTAGACCATGGGCAGAAATTAGCATAAATGGCTGAGACTGTAGAGGTGGCAATACATGATTCCTTCCATGGAAGAGCTTAGGGTCTAGTGACAGCCATGGTCAGGTCTGTGGTGGTGAGGAGAGCTGTGAAAACATTATACTGTCTTGTGGTGGATGCTAAAATAATAGTGCCCTGCGGGCTGTTGTAAGGTGAGGGGATGAGGAAGTGGGTGGAGGGGACCTATTAATTTGGCTCAGGTGTGTTCAGATTCTCCAGAACTCCCTCCCCTGGACTCCAGAACTTCACCAGTACAACCACTAGTGTGTGGGTTCCTCCACATAATGTGACTGTTGATAGGCTCCTGTCTTGTTGTCCGTCCACATTTTTCCTAGTCCACGTTGAAAATCTTTCGTCTGTGATTCTTTGCTTTTTACAAATAGGACAGATTTCTGGCCACTTGTTTCACTAAATCACTCAGTCTTCTGAGCAGCCTCTGCTTGGAGATGAGCTGTATGAGTTACAGGATCCCTGGAGAGGAGCAGCCACACTAACTAGAGGTCCAGATGGAATGAATACAGTTCTAAGAGGACTGTTCCAGGTGGAGGGAGCTGCCTCGCTTCCAGAAAGCTCTTTGAAATTTCATGTATTCTATACACTGGCTCTGGGCATGACCTTCTAGGTATCTCAGAAGTAGCTATTTGTTTTTCAGAATTGCACTATTTTACCGGTTCTAACAACACTGAGTCACGAGGGCCTAAAGCAAGGAACCCTAGCATTTCCATTCCCAAATCCACATAGGGTGGGCTATGCAATGCCACTGACATTTGACCAGGCCCTCTTATCTTCTCTGGCCCATTATGTATTACCGATGTTCTTTTCCTTACATGTTACCCACACCAGTACACAGGGAGCTTGCTGGAAGAGATCAGCGAAGGTCAGCGAAGGTGCCTGGGGAGAATACCTCCATTCATGGGTGTGGATTGACTTTAGATTTCTAATTCTGTTTACATCTGCTTGGTTTTATTTGGAATATTCTCACATGCCATGGGCAGAAATATGAGTTAGCAGGACCTAACCTTTTAAAAAACATTAGTGATTTTTAGGGCTTCTGGGTGGCTCAGTCTTTCAAGCATCTGACTCTTGATTTTGGCTCAGGTCATGATCTCATGGTACGTGGGTTCAAGCCCCACATTGGTCTCTGTGCTGAAAGTTCGGAGCCTGCTTGGGATTCTGTCTTTTCCTCGTTCTCTGCCCCTCCCCTGCTCTCTCTCTCTCTCAAAAAAAAAACAAAAAACAAAAAAAACACTTAAAAAATTAGTGATTTTTCTTTTATATTTAATGGGATAAAATGCAGCTCTTAAAAGAATGTTCCAAAAAGATGGCAGTATTAATTCTGAAAAATGCCCTATTTGCTTTAATTTGATAGGAGGATTTAACGTAGATTTTGGACAAGTGGGAGGGCAGAAGGAATCTAGGTTTTTCTTTACATTTGTGGGATTGATTGAAAAAAGTGGTTCTGCCCCATAAAAATACCGACTTGTGTTTGTTATGCTTTTGTTATTTTTCTGAGCAAAGCCAGAGCATTATCAAAGCCACTCATGCACTTGTGTGCATGTGTATTTGTCAGCCTTGAAAGGACTCTGTTCCGAGAGTATTTTTTAAGTGAGTTTGAGAGCATAAAGCAAAAAGAGAGGGAAGTGGGCTAAGAAGAGGTGAGTAAGAGGTTAATGGCTTTGAAAAGCCTTTTACAGGGTGCCACTTGGAGAGAAGATCAATGCAGGTTTTCTTTTAAGCTTCGGTGGCTATCTTGGATTTTTGACATCTTTTTCTTTCTTTTCAATCCTGTAAACACCGAGAGGCACAAGGTAGCCAAATACAGTAGATAGTGTTCTCACCATGAGTAATTTGGGTTAGTAGTAGGCAGGGGGAGCGATACAGAAGCCAATGATCTTCTTGAGAAAGAGGACAAAAATAGCAGTTGATTTTTCAGCTTTGCAGCCAAATGCCTTTTGTGCTCCCAGATGTGCATGACTGGAGACTCCCATGTGTCCTCGGTATGCTTATACCCAATCTCCCAGTAAGGAGTATAGCATTCTTTAATGAGGATGATAAAAGACTCTGTGAATTTAAAAGTCAGCCAGTCCCTCCTGCCTCCCACTTAAATTTAAATACTCATGTTTGAGGCATAGTGGAAAGAGTCTGCCACACAAAAGCTGGATAATGTTGACCAAACTCTGCATCTCAGGTGTCCCTATTTGCAACGTGGGATATAAGATCTACCACTAAGGACTGTTAGAGAATTCAAGGAGGTTCTTCATTCATTCCATGACGCTTCCTCATTCCCTCCTAGTGCCTGGGTACTGCATGAGTTGCTGGGAATTCAAGGGTAACCAATAGTGTGTGTGAAAGCACTTACTACACAGTACATGGCCCAAAAAGGTGCGTGGTAAATTTTTCTTGAAACATTTTTGATGGAGAATTTTAACATGTACCAAAATAGGGAGAATACTACATTGAACTCCTGTACCCATCACACAACTGCAACAATGATCAATCCATGGTCATATCTTGTATCAGTAAGATACACCTCCCCCACCCCCCACCCCCCACCCCTCCCGACTCTGTCACTCCCCATGGATTATTTTGAAATGAATCTCAAATGTATACTTTTATCCATAAAATTTTAATATATACTTTCAAAAGATAAGGGTTCTTTTAAAAAGCATACTTACAATACCATCAGCACATTGAGAAATTAACAATCACTCTTTTATATGATCACATATCTAGCCGGTACTCCAACGTCCCTGGTTTTCATATTTTTTTAAGCATTTGGCCTGTTAAAATCAGGAGTCATACAAAGCCCACACATTGGATCTGTTTGATATGTCGCTTATCTGGTCTGTGCCGTTTGTCTGTACAGTTTCCCACAGTCTGGATTTCGCTGTGTCACTCACTGCACATGTTCCCCTGAAATCTCCATGTGATTTCAAGTGGCAGATCTAGACTCTCAATAAAATTCAGGCCTGATTTGTTGTTGTTGCTGTTGTTGAAATACTGCAGAATTGTGTATCATGAGGCACATGTGTATCATGAGGCACATTGTGTCTTGTTTCTTTCTGTTACTTCGGGCTTGATCAGTGAGCTCAGGTATTGCCATTCTGATGTAGCTGTGGTAAAGTTCCCCACCAGCTTTTTATCTGGGTGTTAGCAACCCAGATCTGTCATTTCATGATGATCTTGTGAAATAGGGAGATTTTAATTCTATCATTCCTTCTCCATTAGATGGAACCCTATTTTAAAGAATAGTTTTATTGAGATATACTTCATTTATGATACAACTTACCTTTTTAAAATACATAATTGGGGTGTTCTTAGTATATTCATAAGGTTGGACAGTCATCTAATTCCAGAATATTTTTATCACCCCCAAAAGAAACACATACCTATTAGTAGTCACACCCTATCTCTCTTCCTCCTAGCCCCTGGCAACCACTAATTTGCTTTCTGTCTCTATGGGTTTGCTTACTCTGGATATTTCATATAAATGGAATCGTACAATATGTGGCCTGTTTTGGTCTGGCTTCTTTCATTAGAATAATGTTTTCAAAACATTATTATCTACAGCGAAATATGTTGTCGTATCAGTAATTCATTCCTTTTTATGGCCAAATAATATTCCATTGAATGGATAGACCATTTTGTTTATCCATTCATCAATTAATGGATATGGACTTTTGGGTAGTTTTCCCTCTTTGGCTATTATCAATAATGCTGCTATGAGCATTAGTGTATATGTTTTGTTTGTACATATATTTTCAGTTCCTTTATAAATATACTTAGGAGTAGAATTGTTGGATCATAGGGTAATTCTGTGTTTAACTTTTTCAGAAATGGGCTAAACTCTTTTCCAAAATGGCTGCACCATTTTACATTACCCCTGGTAATGCATGAGGGTTCCAGTTTCTCCACATCCTCACTAACACTTGCATTATGCTAAGATGCTTATATTATTATTACTTTTTGATTTTAGCCATCCTGGTAGTGGCAAGTGTTATCTCGTGTTTTTAATTGGCATTTCACTAATGACGAATGATTTTCCGTCTTTTCACGGACATTTTGGCCATTTGTATATCTTCAGAGAAATGTCTATTGAAGAAATCCTTTGCCCATTTGAAAGTAAGTTATATGGCTTTTTATTATTGAGTTGTAAGAGCTCTTTATTCTGGATACTAGATCGTTATTGATAATTTATTTGCGAATATTTTTTCACATCATGTGGGTTGTCTTTTCATTTTCTTGATTCTTGTCCTTTGACTTGATAGTGTCCTTTGAAACACAAAATTTTTACTTTTGAAGTCACTTTATCTATTTTTCCTCTTATTTTATTATGCTTTTGGTGTCATAGCTAAGAAGTCACTTTAATCCAAGCTCACAAAGATTTATGCTTGTATTTTCTTATGAGCGTTTTATAGTTTTGGCACCTATATTTAGGTTTCTGATCCACTGATTCATTAACTTTTGTATATGGTGTGAGGCAGGCATCCAATTTTATTCTTTTGCATGTGGCTGTCCAGTTGTCCCAGTGCCACTTATTGAAAAGTCTGTTCTTTCCCCATTGAATTCTCTTGACATCCTTGTTGAAAATCAGTTGACAGTAGATATGGACGTATTTCTGGATTCTTAATTCTGCTCTGTTGATCTCCCTCTCTGTCCTATGCCAATTCTACCCTGTCTTGATTACTGTAGCTTTGTAGCAATTTTTGAAATCATGAAGTATGAGTTTCCTGACTTTGTTCTTCTTTTTCAAGATTGTTTGACTATTCTGGGTTTCTTGCACTTCCATATGAATTTTAGAATCAGCTTGTCTGTCAATTTCTGAAAAGAAAAGGCAGCTAATATTTTGATGGCAATTGTGTTCAATCTATAGATTAATTTGGGGAGTACTGCTATATGGGGATGTCTGTACATTTATTTTTGTTTAATTTCTTTCAACAATATTTTGTAGTTTGGGCACAAATTTGTACCACTTTTGTTAAATTCATTGCTAAATAATAACTTTGTGATGCTCCTATAAATGGAACTGTTTTTTAAATTTCATATTTCTGTTTACTCATTGCTAGTGTACAGAAATACAATGGATTTTTGTATATTGACTTCATATTCTGCAACATTACTGAATTTACTTATTAGTTCTAATACATGTTTTGTGTGTATTCTGTAAGATTTTCTATATACATAATCATGTCATCTACAAATAGAGATAGTATTTTTGGGCTCTATTGCCGGGTACATCTATATTTGTCATTTTTATGTTTTCTTGATCAATTGACTGTTTTATTTTTATATAATGCTCTTTGTCTTTGGTAACAATTTTTGTCTTAAATTTTATTTTGTGTGGTTATCAGTATAGCCACTCCTGCTTTCTTTTGGTTACTGTTTTCATGCTTTTACTTTCAAACTGTGTTTTTCAATCTAAATAAACATTTTCTAGTGTACTATTTTAATTGTTTCTGTTACAATTGTTTTTGAATTGTTGGAATATTTTTATAAGGAAAAATTTCCCTCTTTAACTACTATATGGTTCTCCTAAGGTATAAGTCATGCAGGAAAACAAGATAAATGTTTGATTTTCTTTTTTGTCTCACATTCCAGAGTAACGAGTTGGTACTTTAGTACCCTTCAAAGGTGACCAATGTATTCTTTCTTTCTTTCTTAAAAATATTATTATGAACTCAGGGATTTTAACATACTTGATGTGTTTCAGTCTATTGGAGATTTTTTCTTTTTGATGCACAAATCTTTGGCCAGTGTGAGTCTCCAGTTGGTCCTGAGTCCCTTTGAATATTCCCTTGTCCTTCCCTTCCCTTGTCCTTCTGTTCCTTGCTTTCTAATGTAACAAGATAGTCCAGGCTTATTTTGTGTATTTCTTACCCCAGACCTGGGATTGGCTATTTCTCCAAGAAGCCCTTGTTATTTTAGTGAGAAATTGTATTTTGATGCCTCAATCTGCACAAACTCGAGATGTTCATTGCTCTTGACTTGGTGTCTTCAGTTGGGTTCCCAGGGAAATAGACTAAGACAGAAATTTATGTGCAGAAAGTTTGTTGGGAGGTTCCCTTGGGACAAATACTAGTGGGAATTGAAGGAAGTAGGGTTGGGTAAGGAGAGGCGTTGAACTGGGATGAAGTTGTGACAGAAATCTTAGCTGATCCTATGGGAACTCTGGAACTCGGGTGCCCACCTTGAGAAAAAGGTGCTGGGTTGTTGTAGCTTCCCCATACTTAAGCCATTGGATGTGAACTTGCCTGGGGAAAGAGTGTGACCTTGGGCAAGGCAGCTCTCTTTGGCTGAGGGTGATTCTCAAAGAGGGACTTAACTGAGAGCCCTTTAGCTATTAACACTTCCAGCAAGTGTGAGAATGAGTGTTTCGATTCTAAAGGGGAAATATAAGTGATGCTTCAGAGCATCCACTGGAGATAGTCATTCTGTTGTAGGTTTTTTCAGTGGAAATAAGATTTTCTTTTAAGAAAAATTAAATTATCAGTCCATAATGATATTTCTAGTTCAGATTTAGGATCATTGGGTTTTTATTTTATTTATTTGATTTTATATTTATATTTCTTTTATTTTGCCCTCAAAATCTTGGGGGATAATGATATTAACATAATCATTTACTTGCTTTAACCTATGTGTATGCATAAAAGTTTCAGAATAATTATACCAACATGAATACTAAAAATATTTTAAGATTTCTATACTATATTTGTCCTATGGTATATACCACTATAGATGTACAGTCAGATTATTGAAATTAAATTGAATTTAGAAAACCTTGAGGGGCACCTGGGTGGCTCAGTTGGTTGAAGGTCTGACCTGGCTCAGGTCGTGATCTCGCAGTTCATGATTTTGAGCCCCACATTAGGCTCTCTGCTGTCCGCCTCTCAGCGCAGAGCCTGCTTTGGATCCTCTGCCCCCCTCTTTCTGCCTCTCCCCTGCTTGTACTCTCTCGAAAGTAAATAAACAAATGAAAAAAAAACCTTGGAATAATTTATCTCTCTGAAGTTACTGACCAACTTGATATACAGTAAGGTTACATTTTTAAGGATTGTCTTTTTTAAATTTAATTTTGTTTCATAATTATGTAAAATATTTACACAGTTCCAAGTCCAGGTTCCAACACTGTGCCCTATATCCTGTTCCCTTTCTCCCCATATAGGGAGGCACTTTTTTCATTTTTGGTTTATCCTTTTGCCATTTCTTTTTCTTTACATAAGCATGTGTGTACATGCGTGTGTGTGTGTTCGTATGTATGTGTATATGCATGTATATGTATATACACACACATATTTTCCCTTTACTTAAATAATATAGCCTAGAAATCACTCCATTGCATATATATATATATATATATATATATATATATATATATATATATATATTTATATATATAGAGAGAGAGAGAGAGAGAGACAGAGAGAGACAGAGAGACAGAGAGACAGAGAAACAGAGAGAGAGAGGAGAGGGAGAGAGACCGTAGTTTATTTGGCCAATCTTCTATTGATGGCTGTTTGGATTGTTTCCAGTTATGCAAGTGTTTTTAATTTTTGTCTGTTTCTCTTTGGGAGAGATTTCTAGAAGAGAGATTGCTGGGGCAAAGGGTAAATGCCTGTACAGTTTTGCTACATCTTGTCAAATTCTCCTCCAAAAGGGTTCCCCTTCATTTTGCATTGCCCACCTCTCCTCACCCACTTCCCCACAGACTCATTAATAGAGGATGCAGGCCAATTTTTGGATTATAAATCACATGAACATGCATAAAGACAATGCTTTAATGTATTTTAAGTTTATGTATTTATAAATACACATAAATGTGTATATGTTTACATCTATAAATAAATGTATACATTTACATATATAAATAAATTATAAATGTATAATTTATATTAATCATAAATGTACATAGATATGTGTAAATATACCTTTGATCTGGTGAATGTGTTCTGGGTAGGAGTAAATGAATGGCTGTTAAATAGATGCTGGTCTGAAATAGGAAACTTGGAAATAATGATGTTCAGTATCTGCCTTACTTTATGTTGCTTTAGATGTGTGAGGCAGAGTGCTGTAGAAAGCCCTGGAATTGGTGTAAGGAACCCCAGCTTGCGCCTCTGTTCTAACCTTTAATAGCTGCCTTATGTCCACTTATCTCTTCTGATCCTGCCTCCTCATTGGCAAAATCCCAGAGTAGTAGTGAGGGACACATGACAGAAGGGATGTTTGTGATTGGCAAGGGACTGTCTGCATGCCAGGGAGCCTAGCTACAGAAGGTAAGGTGAGAACTCTTTCTTCCCTGCCCCCTGCTGGCTGCTGTGGGATGGACACAGCCAAGGAAAACAACCCCGTCCTCTGGCCTCTGTGTCCTGGGACATCTTAGCTTGCCCTCTGAGCTCAAGCATTGGACCTGATCCGGAGATGCTTCCCTTTTCCTCTCTCCTGAAAGCCCCCAACAGGAACCCCTTCTTTTACGATGTGTGTTGGTTTAATGATCAGACTTTGAGGCATGAGTGGGCCTCACGAAGGGCTCTCTTTCACCAGCACAGAGCGAATGCAAAGCGAGGAGGACAGAATGGGAAGTCTGGCATCAAGGGTGATAACAGGGTCCTGTAGAAAAGTGCCCGCGGAATGATCGGGAAGTGGATGACACACCCCCTGAGACCAGCTTATGCACGTGTGTCATGAAGGCAGACCCTGGCATTCTATTGCTGGGGCTTTCCAGAAGAGCCAAAGAGATGAAAAATAAGCCACCCGGAGAAAATGTCCATTAAAGTCTTAGTGCCAGCTTAGCTAAAACTAGGTCCTTGGAACGTTTTACTACTATACTTGCCATGAGCACAAGCCTGCTGTTAGAGATCTGAAGTTCCATAAATATTTGGACCAAGCCAGGAGCTCTGATGTAGGCCCTTCAAAGATGATATCTAACTAAAAATAGAAAGCAGAGGCAGAAAAAAACCCAAGTATTTTGAAGAGGTCAGCTAATCTATTAAATGGCATGTCAAGCTATGCTGTGGTCTCTGGTTTCATGGGAACACACTCATGGGAGCACATTCGGTTAGTGTCTCGAGAGCGAATGCCCATGCATACTTTATGACTGTAGGCTTCCTCCTGGGCTGGATGGCAGAAGGCTGGACTTTAAGGCTGTGTTCTCTGGTGCATCCTTTTCAAAGGAGGAGTCTCTTGTCTCACCCACAGCCTTGGCTTTTCGTAAACACAAGGGGCAAGAAATTCCTTCCTGATCTTTTTGCCTCCTCTAGTAGTGTCCCCGTATCATCCACTTACTGCAGAGTAGAAAACACATTCTCGTTTTGCTTTTCTACTTTCCTGTCCTTTTTTTTTTCTTTCAAATTAATCACCAAGTACTGCTGATTTGACATTATAAACTTTCCTTGATTTTTGTCACTTCCTCTTTACACACACCACCACTATGTGAGTTGGGGTCTTCTCCCTTCCTCTCACCTGTTCTGTTGTAGCCCTGTCTCTTTGGCCCTGAACTTTCACCCCAAGCAGACCCCTGCTCCACTGTCAGTGGGGTCTTTCTAAGTCACCGTTGGCAAAGACAGCTGTGTCCAGTCATTGATTAAGATTGTTTAGGGGCACCTGGATGGCTCAGTCGGTTAAGTGTCTGACTCTTGATTTCAGCTCAGGTCATGAAATCATGGTTTGTGGGTTCGAGCCCTGCACTGGGCTCTGTGCTGACAGTGCGGAACCTGGTTGGGATATATTCTCTGTCTTTCTCTGCCTCAAAATAGATAAACATTAAAAAAATAAAAAATAAATAATAAAAAAAGATTGTTTAGTGGTCTTGCTTACAGGTAAAGTCCAGACTCTGTAGACTGATATACAAGATTCTTCCCAATCTTGCTTATGCCCAACCCTTGGTGCCCACTGTTGGGAATGCCCATTCCCCTTGTTTGGTCAACTCTGCTTGAACTGTTAATGTTTGAGCCAAATGTAACCAATGACAAGGGTCATTGCTCTTTTCTCAATAAGCCCAAAGATGCTTGACTCATTTCTGTTATAGCATTTCCCACATTGCATTATTGGATTATAATAAGGAAGAAAGTGGATGGAGGAGAGGGTGTATATAGTGGGAGTAGCATGGATTTGCATTAATCCAACCTGGGTTTAAATTCTGGCTCTACCATTTACCTATACTGTGATCTTTGACTCAACCTCTCTGAGCATCCATTTTTCTGTACACATTCTGTAAAGTGTTGGCAGAATTAAATGGCATCGTGTCTATCGAAGCATCTAATAGTACCCTGTAGGCATTTAGTATATGATAGTCTCCTACCTTTCTTTTTTCTGCACCATTTGCTCTAAGGAAGTATCATTGTATTGGGTGATAGTCAAAGCTATTACTTTCTCCCTGAGAAATGGATCTGGTACATCCTAATTAGTGTCAGAACTAGAAACAGGCAGTATGTGCTGGGCCAGTATAGACTGGGTATCTATGGGGCAATTGGGAGTGTGTGGGGAACTGTCTGTGAGGGGAGGGAGCAGGAGAGAGAGGAGAGTGTCTGTATGAGGAAACTGATAGTGCAATTAACTTATAGAGGTTTCCCCAAGTCACTGTCTTCTCTGTGGATGTACCTGAAACATTATCCCATGAAGTGTAACTATATCTTTAAGATGTAGGGTACTTAAGGACAGGGAGATAATTATATGCTCTTGATTGTCCACATCCAAATGTAGGAATGGGGCTTTCTCTTAAAGGAGTGAAACATGGGAGCAGAAGGGGAAAGCTACATCTTTTATAAGAGCTGAGCTGAGCCCCCAGTCACGTGTGGGTTGGGGGCGAGGGTCAGAGCAGAGAAGAGAACTGTTTGTGAGGGTGCATGACTGAGACCTGGGCACAGGGAGAGGTGAGCTACAAGTCAGGCAGCAACCAGCCTGTCACGTTTGAACTGAGCATTGCCAAATGTGGGAGCCTCGTGGTTAAGACTGGGGATGCTTGTATTGTGTCAGTGATCCACAAGGCGTTGCTTTTTGGGGGCCTGGAGGTAAATTTTGTATGCATAAAAAAAATAAAGAACTAGGAACGAAGGTTCATCAAACTTAGATGGCAGTCTTCTTTTTCCTAAAAAATGGATCCATCAACCCCAGTTTTTGGAGAACAATCTGTTTTGTGTTCATTTTCTTCCGGTTAAAATGTGTAATGCTTTTTCCTTCTTATTCCATTTCCTGCTTTGCTCTTCACGTAGCCCATCATCCTGGAAAGGGCAGATTAAAAATAAGCTTGGCAAGGCACAACAGGGCAGCGCTAATGCCGTCTTGTGCTCCTTCCAGGTGCAGCGTGAACTTCCTCATCTCCCTTCCCATCCAGCTCCCTGCCTCCTGTATCCACCATGGTGTTTGGTGAGTTTTTCCATCGCCCTGGACAAGACGAGGAACTTGTCAACTTGAACGTGGGGGGCTTTAAGCAGTCCGTCGACCAGAGCACCCTCCTGCGGTTTCCTCACACCAGACTCGGAAAACTGCTCACCTGCCACTCGGAAGAGGCCATCCTGGAGCTGTGCGATGACTACAGTGTGGCCGATAAGGAGTACTACTTTGATCGGAACCCCTCCTTGTTCAGATATGTTTTGAATTTTTATTACACGGGGAAGCTGCATGTCATGGAGGAGCTGTGCGTATTCTCGTTCTGCCAAGAGATCGAGTACTGGGGCATCAACGAGCTCTTCATCGATTCCTGCTGCAGTAATCGCTACCAGGAACGCAAGGAGGATAACCACGAGAAGGACTGGGACCAGAAGAGCAACGACGTGAGTACCGACACCTCCTTTGAAGAGTCGTCCCTGTTTGAGAAGGAGCTGGAGAAGTTTGACAAGCTGCGATTTGGTCAGCTCCGGAAGAAGATCTGGATTCGAATGGAAAACCCAGCCTACTGCCTGTCTGCCAAGCTCATTGCCATCTCGTCCTTGAGCGTGGTGCTGGCCTCCATTGTGGCCATGTGTGTGCACAGCATGTCAGAGTTCCAGAATGAGGACGGAGAGGTGGATGACCCCGTGCTGGAAGGTGTGGAGATCGCGTGCATTGCTTGGTTCACTGGCGAGCTTGCCATCCGGCTGGTCGCTGCTCCCTGTCAAAAGAAATTCTGGAAAAACCCTCTGAACATAATTGACTTCGTCTCCATTATCCCCTTCTATGCCACCTTGGCTGTAGACACCAAGGAGGAAGAGAGTGAGGACATTGAAAACATGGGCAAGGTGGTCCAGATCCTCAGGCTTATGAGGATTTTCCGAATCCTCAAGCTTGCCCGGCACTCAGTGGGACTTCGGTCTCTAGGTGCCACCCTGAGACACAGCTATCATGAAGTTGGGCTCCTGCTTCTCTTTCTCTCTGTGGGCATTTCCATCTTTTCTGTGCTTATCTACTCTGTGGAGAAAGACGAGCAGACATCCAGCCTCACCAGCATCCCCATCTGCTGGTGGTGGGCCACCATCAGCATGACCACTGTGGGCTATGGAGACACGCACCCAGTCACCTTGGCCGGGAAGCTTATCGCCAGCACGTGCATCATCTGTGGCATCTTGGTGGTGGCCCTCCCTATCACCATTATCTTCAACAAGTTTTCCAAGTACTACCAGAAGCAGAAGGACATTGATGTGGACCAGTGCAGTGAGGACCCACCAGAGAAGTGTCACGAGCTACCTTACTTTAACATTAGGGACATTTATGCCCAGCGGATGCACGCCTTCATTACCAGTCTGTCTTCTGTGGGAATTGTGGTGAGCGATCCCGATTCTACAGATGCTTCAAGCATTGAAGACAATGAGGATGTTTATAACACAGCGTCCTTGGAGAATTGCACAGCAAAATGAACAGGGACATTTGTGCCTGTATCTTGTGTCCCTTCCTGACGTTAGGTTAACACAGCTTTATAAACCTCAATGGGTTCGTTAAAATAATTTAATTCTCAGGGTGTACCTTTCAGCCATAGTTGGACATTCATTGCTCCAAAATGATAGAATCTTCTTTATTTTTCTCAGTAAAGTGAATTAAATGCCTTGTTCTGAAATTTATTTTTTACAAGAGAGAGTTGTGATATGATTTTGGAAAAAAAAAAGGTAAATGGGACTGGGTGGGATTTATTGCTACGGCTTATGTATCATTCTGTGTTTGTCATCTACTCACATTGAGCTAACTGTAAATTACTGACAAGTAGAATCAGAGGCCCAGCTGACTGAAGACTCCATGCATGTAAGATCCACAAAATGAGACAATGCATGTAAATCCATGTTCACGTTCTAGACATGGAAATTAGGAGCCTAATAAACTTGCCTAATTCAGTGTGGAGAATGTCTTGGTTGTACGTTTTTACATCAAGTAAGTATATTTCAGGATGTTCAAACTTGGTCTGGAAGGGAACTGCTCTTTTTGGAGCATCAAGAGTCCTTTCTGTTAGTTTCTGAATTTTGGATACACATCTACCATGGGCTAGTTCTTCTGTTCAGTAGACTGGTGGTGGTGGTGGGCGGCAGGCAGAAGGATCATGTCCGTGATGAAACCATGCCGTCCAGGGTATATTGATCACACGTGTACAGGTTTGGGACATACTCAAGTTGCCATATGTGAATGAAGCATGTGCCCTTACAGATATGTTTCTAGTGTGTATTTTGTGTTTTATAATTTCTCCTGTTCAGATAAAACCTCATCACCTGAAAAGTATGCAGAGCAGAGTAAATCTCCACATTCACAGGCAGAGATAGACTCCATGCGTGGAAGGAAGGAGAAATGGTGTCCAAACACACAGATATGATTCATTATGGCCAGAGGAGTGAAACTGTAATCACTGGGAAAAGCTACGCCAGGAGCTATAAAACAAGCCACCACTTAAAAATAGCCTTCGAGACAGTAATGTCTGCATCTTATGTAAAAGCCCCTCATGATGAAAGAAGACATACATACTCATTTCCAGAACAATTCCATCCCATGTGGAGAGAATGTAGTGAAAAATCTTAATTTTGGAGATGTATGTGACTCTAACTCATGCTGTCAGACCGAGTCCTTTCCCCAAGATCTTTTTGAATGGAAAAGCCGCCTGGATTTATTACCCTACTTCCTATGTCTGTAGACGCATTTCATTGAAAGAAGGACATTGCCTGTGGGTTATCTGATGAAGATAACTCTGACTCATCTCTCCTCTTAACGTTTCCGTGACTTCTGAGACGGATATAACTGAACAGAGTTTACAGTCACTTTTAAATCTGGAGGTTTATTCATTCATGTGTGTCATCCCCTGCCCATTTGAAAAATCTTTCTTTTCCCCCAAACGCCTTTTTGATGTTGGCATAAATATAGTTTTGAAGCATAGCAATAGAATTTGGGATCCAGTTTTATTAAAGATTTCCCAATTAGTAGTGAAGTGGCTGAAGACTGCTTGTATAGTAATAGTAATAGTAATAGTAATAGTAATAGTAATAGTAATAGTAATAGTAATAGTAATAACAATAGTACTAGTAATCATAGTACTAGTAATCATAGTAATACGAGCAACAATAGTAATAGTAATAATAGTAACAGCAATGGCACTGGTAATGGTAATAATAGCAACAGCAATAATGATAATTGGCTGCTATGTAAGTGCCCCACCTGTATCATCTCACTGATTGCTTACAACATCACCATCGGCAAGGATTTGTTCCTGTCTGCATTTTAAGACGAGGAAACTGAGACTTGCAAGAAAAGTGCCAGTGCACACAGTGAATGATGGAGTCGTGCCAAGGACCCCAGGATCCAGGTTCCAGAGGCTGTGCTTTGAACACTACATCACACTGCCTCCGGCTCCACTGTGTTGGGGAGTAGATTTAAGGACACATCAGGGCAGAGTTCATCTGAACAGACAAAGAGCAACCAACTGTCGGACTCTGATCTTTCCAGGATGTGAGTCGAAAGGGGAAAATGCTGGCTATGTACCTGTCCTCTCCTGACCCACAAAGCAGGCACATTTGTTTACAGAGAAGAGTTTTCTAGAATTCCCTTGAAGCAGAGACAGACTGTGAGGGTGCTTCCTGGGCACGAGTGGCAGGCACAAGAGTTCAGGAATGTCTCTCAGCGGGTGGGTACTGAAGGAGAGCTAGAATCCTGTACCTTCTACCTGAGCTTTTCTGGTTGGAGCAGAACAGGAGTTGTTTCTGCCTATAACTCAAATTAATTTCCTGACGGTGGCTTGCCAGGGCACTCAGCAGCGTGTGCCTGCGAGTGGTGGTAGCAGGCCTCCCTCTGGGCTCACTGGCTGGAAGCCTCTGCCCCAGAACCTTCTCACCTCAGTCCCCACCACGCTCTTCAGTCAAAATCCCTGCCGGGTCACTGGGCCTCTAGTGACACAAAGCTGCAGTGCCTTTTTGGGTGTATGCCTCTCTTAGCTTTCCCACAGTCTGTGCAGGTCACCTGTTGTTCATCCCACGTGGTGAGATGGCGGGTTCCTTCTTGCCTAAGGGTTGAGCCAGCCGCTAAACGCCCACTGCACAGGTTTGCTGGCCTGTGAGTGGGGACTGAGGGGCGGAGGAGGAAGCCAGTCAACCTGATCGACCTACCTCTGACACCGCCTGTTGTGGTGTGATCAGTTCTGGGCATTGGGGTCCCTTTGAGTGGGACCAGGCCACTTTGAGAGAGTTTGGTCTTTTAGTTCTTTCAAAATCCTTGTCCCTACTCTGTGACCTCTTCTTCCATGTCCTCAGATTTGTTTTACTGTCTCAGCTTGCCCAGGCTAACACTTGGCATTCCCTGAGTGCTTCCTGGGACAGGTGCTCAGGGCGGGCACTGGGAATAAAAGACAGAGATATGGTCCTTGCCCTCAGGGAGACTTTGGGCTACAGCTGACATGTATGTGTACGTGTGTGTATGTGTGTGAGAGAGAGAGGGCTTCCTGGAGGAGGTCATACCTGAGCTGTTTGGGAACTGTAGTCTGAGATCCTGGTGAGTTTGGTTCAGTTTTAAAGATAGAACCTTCACTGCCACTGGATGGGTCCCAGCTGCAGACGGTGCTAATCTCTGCCTTTGGGGCCTCTCTTTCCCCGCTCTGGCAACCACCACCCTTCTTTAGTTAAAGGATCTTCCACCTTTAGATGTGATGGTCTCCCCACCCCTTTTTTTCCTGTGGGAGTTTAACCATGCCTATGTTAGTCACAGTTGCTTTTGTATATGCCTGAGCTCATCCCCTTGTGTTGGTTTTATATTTAACTTAGAATTTGGGGGGCAATTGGTATTATCCCCATCTAGAGCAGGGCACAATGCTGTGCATTGTCTTGGGGTTTATGTGCCCTGGTTAATATTGGAAAAACATTTTCTAGCATTCAGAAAAGGATGATTTGCACCATATGACATTGTCATTATTCTATCAGTTTTTAAAAGTCTAGAATAACAGCACCTTCCATATGATTCAATGCGATATTGGGGGTTTGCCTTATGTCAGCAAAAAGGTATTTCTCACGTTCTTAGGCAAATTTGTGACTGGTTGTCTCTGCATGTCTGCTTTAAGGAAGAAGTGGGCATCAGGAAGCTTGGGGATTGGGTATCAGCACCAGGGCTAACGAGCTGTGTGATCAGGAGGCCCAGCAGCCAGTCCTTCTCTGAGCTTCTTTTCTTCGGTTGGATTTAAGTGTAATAATCACCAGAATCCTTTCTGTCGCTGGCATTTATGTAATCTACTTTGTTTCTGCAAACTGGCTAGTTCCCCTCTAACTTTGTTTACATTAGAAATTTACATAGCAAAATCAGATTTTAACCTGCCAATGAATTGGTCTTATTCTCTGTCAGTGGAGTCCTAACCAATGAGATCTTCTTGTTGAGGACACAGGGAATTGGCTTGCTCTAAAATTTAGGTTACAGGGGCACCTGGGTGGCTCAGTCGGTTGAGCGACTGACTTCAGCTCAGGTCATGATCTCACGGTTTGTGAGTTCGAGCCCTGCGTTGGGCTCTGCGCTGACAGCTCGGAGCCTGGAGCCTGCTTCTGATTCTGTGTCTCCCTCACTCTCTGCCCCTCCTCCATTCATGCTCTGTCTCTCTCTGTCTCAGAAATAAACAAACATAATTTTTTTTTGTAATTTAGGTTATTAAAGACATTTGCAGAGCCATTTCTTTCACTTTATCTGGTGATGAGGAGTAAAGGCCCCTGAAATTGCTGGAGGGTGATGTGGGTAAAAGTTCTCTTGAACATCAATAGATCCATGAACTTGATTTGCTTGAAAATCACCCAGTGGCTTAACCTTTGGTCGTTTTGGCATCTGACAGTTTTCCCTTCTCGGGAAGAATGCCAAAGCATTTAGGAACACAGGGGAATGGAGGGGTGAGCTGAGAAAGAAGGCACACAAAGAGGGCTAAGCCCTGCTTAAAGCCAGGAGTGTGACAGCTCAGAGGCACCTGGGAGGTCATCTGGCCCCCCTCCCCACTTAACAGATGAGAAAGAGGAGTGACTCACCGGAGGGCGTGCAGCTCGAGGCATAGAGAGAGACTAGATCCAGACAGGACCACAACCACAATGCATTGCTCCCTCCCTGCCTCCTTCCCTACCTACATTTTATTAGAAAAATTTCAAACGTGTACAAAAGTTACGAGCATAGCATCATGGAACTACATGTACCTACCATATGTGAACATTATCATCTCATTAGACGCTCATTTCCTCTCTTGCTCAACTCATTTCCTCTCCAGTGTATTTTGCAAGCAAATGTCAGGCATACCATTTAATCTAGAAGTATTCCAGTAAGTATCTTTAAAAAAAAATACTCCTAAACACAAATGCAATGCCATTAATTAAACTAAAGATTAACAATTTCTTTTTCTTAAGTTTTCTTTTAATGTTTATTTATTTTTGAGAGAGACAGAGCATGAGTGGGGGAGGGGCAGAGAGCGAGGGAGACACAGAATCTGAAGCAGGCTCCAGCCTCTGAGCTGTCAGCACAGCTGACATTAGCTGTGAGATCATGAGCCTGAGCCAAAGTGGGAAGCTTAAACGACTGAGCCCCAAGTTTGTTTTTCTTTTTACAGTAAACTCTGCCCAACATGGGCTTTGAAATTACAACCCTGAGATCAAGAGTCACATGCTCTACCAACAGTCAGCCATGTGGCCCCAAATTAACAATTTCTTCTATAATATTTTTTTCTAATGTTTATTTTTGAGAGAGGGAGACAGAGTGTGAGTGGGGGAGGGACAGAGAGAGCAGGAGACAGAACCCGAAGCAGGCTCCAGGCTCTGAGCTGTCAGCACAGAACCCGATGTGGGGCTTGAGAACCCACGAGATCATGATCTGAGCTGAAGTCAGACGCTTAACTGACTGAGCCACCCAGACGCCCCAACAATTTCTTTTTTTTTTTTTTTTAATTTTTTTTTTCAACATTTATTTATTTTTGGGACAGAGAGAGACAGAGCATGAACGGCGGAGGGGCAGAGAGAGAGGGAGACACAGAATTGGAAACAGGCTCCAGGCTCTGAGCCATCAGCCCAGAGCCTGACGCGGGGCTCGAACTCACGGACCGCGAGATCGTGACCTGGCTGAAGTTGGACGCTTAACCGACTGCGCCACCCAGGCGCCCCAACGATTTCTTAATAATATCTAATATCTGGTATCAGAAGGAGTTGCATAATTGCTAGGCTCCAGTTACTTGGCATTTCTGAACACCTGGTTCAGGTAAAAGAATTCCACAAATTATGTGTTAAAGCATCACAGGGAAGCAGGGAGCCTCAAGGAGTAATGAAAATGATTTCTGCTGAGACCCTCAAATTAGTGAGACAGATTACTGTTTCCTCCGTTTTTAAAGATCTCTGGAGGCTGAGAGAACACACCTTACAGTTTGCATTTAAGCGAACAGTTACCAAAAGTGCTTAAAAATTCATTTGTCTTTGCTTCACACTCGCTGAAGGTAGAAGCGGTTGCTAACTGCCCCGGAACAAAGAATGTCTGTGTTCCTCAAACCTATCAATTTCCATTCTGTACTCTCTTCTCCTGCTGTAAAGAATCCCAATTTTGAGAAATGTATTTGCTTTTTGTTTTTCCCAGAAAAACAAGGAAGATATTTATTAGGTGTTACCCAAGTTGACCAACATCCAAGTGAGGTTGGTGTTTTAGTAGAGGGTTTAAATGATGTTCTTGAGTGTTAGTTTCCTATGGCTACTGAGATAGTATCACAAACTCCTAGTGGCTTAGAACAACAGAGATTTATTGCCTCGTAGTTCTGGAGGCCAGGAGATTGAACTGAGTTTCAGGGGCTGAAATAAGGTGCTGTGAGGGCTCTGTACTTCTGGAGGCTCCGGGGGGTAGAGTACGTGCCATGCTTCGTCCAGCCTCTGCCTACATTTCTCGGCTTGTAGACACATTATTCCTGTCCCTGCACCCATGGTCACATTGCCTCCTTCTCTTCTGTGTCACACTTCTCTCTGCCTCCCTCTAAAGACACTTGTGATTACATTTAAGATCCAGGGTAATGTCCCCAGGTCAAGATCCCCAATTTTATCAAATCTACAAAGTTCCTTTTGCCATATAAGGTGACATTCACAGGTTCCAGGGTTTAGGACCTGGATATCTGCAGGGGTCAATATTCATCTTTCTTCACCAAGGTCACACAGCTACTAAGAAGCCTTGATTTTAATGGCGTGCTAATACAAATGCATCACGTTGGTTGGGAAAAAGGAAGAGTGCCTAAGAACATGGGTTTTGGCATCAAACAAACTTGAGTTCTAACCCTAGCTTTGTCTGTGATCATAGACAAGCTCTTTAATTTCTCTGACCCTCAGTTTTCTCATCTGTATTTGGGGTTGATACCGACCTTCTGACACAGATAGTGCAAGGATTAAATTGGCTGTCTCTCTATAAAGTGTCTGGTGCAGTGCCTGGCATACAGCACGCACCCCACAAATGGTCTTCCATATGTAATCGTGATGCAAGACTCCTTTAGGCTCATCTCAGGCGGCACTCATGTAGGACCAAGTATGTTTCCGTCTGATTGCAGTACACTAATGAGATTAGATAGAATTTGATGTGAAGACATTTACAGGTGTCAGGAGAAAGGTAATTTATGAAGTATTATTGTGTGAAAAGACATGAAGCTAATTTGAAAGTAAGAAATATACATCTAAAATAGAAGAATCGCACTTCATGTTGGAGCAACTTTTAAGTGGACTGTAAACGTTTCCAGAAAACAGAAAACATCACTGAGATGCAATAGGTTTGAAGATAGGAAACAACACTGGTCCCGGAGTCCGAATACCTTTGTTTGCATTTCAGATCTGTTGATGGGCTTGGGGAAGCCACCTGACTTTTCTAAGCCTCGGGGTCTCAAATGTGTGAAAAGAGAACAGCAAGATCATGGCTGTGAGGATGTAAAAATGCTTCACACATGTTCTAGTAACACTTCACAGGAAGAAGCTATCGTGAGGCCCTCTTTCCCTGATAGGAAAGACAAAGAGAAGAAGCAACCACTCTTGTGTCTATGATGAGTTTTACTGCATCATTAAAAGAAAATCAATGAACAGAACATTTGGTTCCTGAAGCGCTGTGTAGCTTTATTTGAACACAGCTTTCTTCCTAAATGAATCCTGCCAAGTACCAACGTGAATATACATTTTATGGAAAAGCTCCATGGTGCTGTAAGGCCAGATGTATGAAGCACACACAGGGCCCCTTTTCCAGTAGCAATTACCCGATGAAATTGTGCCTTGTCTGCAGCAGGCAAACCGGATCTGTTCCCATTGGAGTAGGGAGCACGTGCTATGGTATTTATAAACTGTAAACGATGTTTGTCAGTATGCACAGCACATGCATTCATTCCTGACTGCTGGCAAGAAATAACCGCATCGGTTCTGAACAGCTAATGATGGATTCATAAATTCTGTCAGCAAATCTGTTGCCGCGAGGGATTCTCTCCATAAATGGTGAAGACTCTAGCACGTGCACTTCTAATCCTGCACTGAACAGAGTGTAAGGCTCTGGGTCAGACACTTGGCTCATTCATCCCTGGGCCAACCCTAGCAGATTCCGGAAGCCAAGGAAGAGTCATGGTGTCTGGTGCATCGTGTCACATGGAAGGTAAGCTGTAGGAGGTTAGCACGGTCAGGTCTCGCTTTGATCTCTCCTGCTGCCTAGCCATAGAGAGTGTTCAGAGCCATCTCAGACAAGTCTTGCCCCAGCTGCTGGCGGGTCTGTAGAGGTCAGCACTTTTGAATCCTTTCTAGGCTCTCAAGGGGATAGGTTGGCTTTGTTGGAGATGGAGGCAAGAAAGGTTCATGTTTGCTATATCTTTTACCTGTGGGTGAGACCGACCGCCTCGCCGGGCCACGGAAGTGAGTGGCCAGCCCTCCATGGTGCTGGAAGCCAGGGACCCAGGCCATCTTCCCTGCTCCCTCCAACTTCCAGTTGATCTGGGTATGATCTGGCTCCAGATTCTCAGCTTTCACTTTTGTTCACCATCTGCCCTTGGGACTCGGCAAACGATTTCTCTGTTGTTTACTCCAGTTTGCCCTCATACCCTCAGTTGATGTGTCTCCTCATTTCAGGCCATGTTTAATGTGTATCCCAGCCAGCCTCTTAGGGCAACCCCAAACACCAGCAGGCTGGTTCAGCCCCACCTGCTCCAAGCCCTGCAGGGAGACACCTGGACATTTCAGGCTGTTGAAGTCCATGAGCTCAGGTGATCAATGTAGGCCTGATCAGGCTTCATTCCAGGCTTCATAGCAAGAGTTATCAACTAGCACTGGGAGTCCATGTCAAACCTAAAGTATTGCATGGTGTATACATAATGGGACTTCAAATAGAACCTTCTTTTGTGTATTTTTGGTTCCTCCAGTATGATTGCCTTCCCTCCTGATCAGAAGGCCCTATGGCTCTTGATGCTTGTCTATAAGGGACTTTGTGGACTCTACACAAGTCCATGAAGCCCCTTATATTTATGGCAGCTTCCCAGCATGATAGAAAAGGATCCCTGAGCACTTATCCTTGGTAATTTCCCTCTAGAACCCAAATTATTTATTATGATTTTTCTGGATGTCCAATTTCATTTGTTCAACAAAAAAATTATTAAAGATTTCACTTTGAGATATATGTATGTGGGTGATAAGGACACAACTCTCTTGCTCACAAGAAACTCATGGTGTGGTAGAATGGGCATCTGGGGCTATGGTGCCCAAGAGAGGGCAGGAAAAGAGCATAGGTCTTGGGGTATAGAGCTTGGTTCAGGGGCTGTCTTCACCATCTACTTCTCTTTGATCATGGTCAGGTTACTTAACCTCTCTGAAACCCCTATTTTCTCAACTATTCAAAGGGGGCTATTACAGCCCAAAAGGGTTGAGATAATGCACATTAAGGACACATAGTAGGTGCTTAATAAACATTAGTTTCTTCCTCTTTCTGTTCCCTAATATGGCACTCTTGGCTAAGGTTTCATTATATAAGATGAACTGAAGCCTTGGTATTTATTTAGTGAATCTGAATAGTGTGAACAGTAAACCAGATGATTCAGAGGTACAATCTCCTTGCTCTCCACCTCATGCTTTGCCTGAATAAACTCATAGTGGTTCATCAGTGTGGTATTAAATGCCAGTGCTGCTCTGAGGTCAAGAGCAGCCTCTTCCATCCCTCACTGATTGCTGGTACAGACCTTTTCATCTTTCTCTGATGATCATGTGCATCATGAGGCAGGAGACACCTGAGCCTTGGGAGTGTCTTTAGGCAGCTACAGACTTGACATTCGTGATCCAATATTGCCTTCAAACAATGGGGGATTCTAAAAACAACATGGACCCAAAATAACCTTCATGAATGCGGTATTTGAGTGCTGACAGTCATCACCATGGTCGATAAAAGGTTTGGCAAAGGTTTCTATCCCTCACTGAGCATCCGACTTCTACAATAGAGCTGTACCAGTGTGTCCTTCATTTCTGATGGTTAAATGTTTCAGCCTATCTCAGGAAATTGTGTGCAATCAGCGGGTCTAATAAAGCTGGAGTTTTAAAAGTAATTTAGACGGCATTGAAATATGCTGCTGTATTTGGAATGGCAGCTGTACAATAATAATATTACACATGTGCTTGGCATTGATGCTTTATATGAATTCACCCACTTAATCTTTACAACAACCCCATGAGGTAGGGTGCTGCTCTCATCCTCACTTTACCATTGAGAAAAGTAAAAAACAGAGGGGTTATTTCTTGTCCAAAGTCACACAGCTAGTAATTAGGGAGCTAGGATTTGAATCCAGGCACCTGGTTTGACCTCAGAATTCATGCTGTCAATGACTATAATACACTGACTCAATACTAGTTTAAGTCCCATGACTAATGGTTATTTAGAAATTCAATTGACAAGATTTTGACGATCTCAAGTGGCTGGGTTTAAACACATACAATAGTATGACTTCCAAATTTGAGCACCGAGAATTGTTTGCTTCTGATTTCTTGGTGTTGCTGTTATTGTTGAGGCCCTGCTCTGTGGTGAAGATTCTCTTGGGTATCCAGGAGAAGACTGGAGAATTGTTCCACATGATCATGTTGAGAACTGCGAAGGGTCTGAAATTTACCCTGCTTGCATAGTAACAAGTTAGTCTGCCATAGATTCATGGATGTTGGCAGAGGACACATGATTCCTGGGCCAGAGACAAAGGGCAGTTCATCAGTCACAGCAAGGGAAATAACTAGCATATCAGCATTTATATCTGCTCCCTGAGCCTGTCTCCATAGGGTGATGCAAAGTGGGCCTGAAGTGAACACCTGAGCTGAGGAAACACTAATCTTTCATAACGGGAAGCAAGCATGTCTGTCCTTCACTCTGGAGGCTGATTTTTACGTTTATTGTACTGAACAGTAAACCATCTGCCCTTTTGTTATGGACAGCAATATCTGGAAACACTCTATCTTTCAAGGCTGTTTGCTCTACAAATATCTTTGAAAAAGTAGACCAGAATGAAGGCATTTCATGGGTCTCTTGTGTTTCTTCTCATCTTGTGAACATGAATTGTCTCCCAATAGGTCTCTGTACTTCCAAGAATCTAGAATTTCAATGTGTGGTTATGAATAACAGTCATAAAATAATATCAGACTAATATACAGTATCACATAGTCTGGACGGCAAATATAAAGGGCCTCTTGGGAGGAAAAGTCATGGGGAGCTAGGGTGGGTGGGTGTAGAAGTCTTTTTGGATCAGGAGAGATTTCTCTAAGTCAGAATACATTGGAGAGTGAAATAATGGAGAACATTTTATGCTGTGTCACAGCTGAGGCTAGGTACTCCACCATACAGGATACTAGACTTGCTAGAAGATTTGGGTTCTAGTCATGACTCAGTTGTTTATTAGTCATGTGCCGCAGGCAATCCCTCTGAACCATCTGGCTATTGTTCATTGACTTTTACTTTCCTTTTCTATAGGGTATGAATACTTATTACCTGCAGATATAGGGATCAGAATTTCGGTCAATATCATAGTAAAAAATGGAGAGACTTTTGCTTACCTACAGATTTAATGGGGAGTTGAGAAAATGAGTTGGATTTTCTTTATATTGAAGAAAGTTTGTGGTCTGGCCACAATTTATCCAGATTCTTTGAGTAATTGTTGACATCTTCTATCTTTACCATTAAGACACAGGCATCTCATCTCCCTTCTCATAGCCCACATTGACTTTCCTCTCTTTGTTAGTGTCACTATTGCTATCAATCCATCGCTTGTACCCATTGTCCAAGGATGAAGTTCTGACTCCATAACTCTACTCACATGACCTCTGAGAGCTGGCTCAGGTCTGCCAGTCTCTTTCTCCATTAGACTGTAGGTTTTTAAAGAGTGGGTAATAGGTCCTCAGTGATATTTGTCCAATGAGTGAAGGAAAACAGTTGATTCTATGAACAAAGGAATCTTTGGATCTCTAAGTCAAGACCCTCATGGTGGATGCTCAGCAGATCATGGCCTCGTTGTCACTACCGCACGTGGGCTTGAAGAGGAAGGCAGTAGGCAGGGCTGGCTCTGGGTACAGACTGTCTTCTCCAGCTCCTCCTTACCTTATCACCTGGCACATTTCCCAACCCTCTGATTTACCCCTTTCTCATAGGGGATTAGTCAAAGGTAAAAATCAGGATTAGAAAGAATTGGCAGTGGGGGGGGGGGGGACGAATCCCATTTAGCCTAACCTTCTGTCCTTCCAAGGGCATCTTGATTTTCAGAGAGGCCTCATAAAGATCCCAAAGGCTGAGACCTCCTTCCCTGAAGGAATCACGGGTGGTGGGATTCTAAGCAGTAGGACAGAGAAGAACATAGTATCTTCACAACAGAGCTCCATCCCTCTCTGTTCTGTCCATAGGAATGAAAGTAGGTTCTGCTCGCTGATAGTTTAAGCCAGCTTTCAAGGTCACGATGAAGGAAAATGATCCGTATATGCAAACCTAGAGCCAGTTTTGAAAAAAACAAGCATTACCAGGAAAGGCTATAAACAAGTTTATTTTCCCAGGGTGGCTTAGTTTTCATGAGTCTGAAACCTCAAAGGACTGAGGTGTGTGCCACCCCTTTCTGAGGCACGCAGCGTGTTTGAGGACTCTGTGGGCATTCATCGTTTCCATCCGTGAATTCTCAAGAGATGTGCAATTCAGTGAATTGGTGGCTCTTAGCTGGGAAATGGCCTTGATATGGACCACGGAGCAGCAGAAAGCCATTTTCCCCATGCCTGAGTTCCAGGAGGGAGACTTTGAACATGGGGACTTCCCTGGAGACATCAGAGCAACCAGTTACAATTGCTGTCACATTCCGGTGCTTTCTACGATTTGGTATTCTATAGGGTATCTGTGTGCACACAGGTACACATTTTGCATGTTAGAGGAAAAAGCCAAAACTTGGTGGGGATTACCCTGGTAATCCTGGATTCCGATCACTTACTAGCTGAGGGACCCGTATAACTACTTCCACCTTCAGTTTCCCCATCAGTCATGTGGGGATGATGAAGTCCACCCAATTTAGTCATCGGGAGAGTTACGTGAAATGACAAGTACTTGGTGAGGTACCTAGTGAACAGCAGGTGCTCTGTAAATGGTACCTATTGTTAGTATAGAAACAGGCCACATTCACTTATTTGTTTGTTTACTTATTTAATAACACCCCACCTCATCCCCCCACCTAAATACTGGGGAAGCGTACAGAGAACACGCTCTGATCTGCTGACTTTGATCAGAACAGATTGAAAGAGAGATGCGAGACACGAGAAGATAAGAATGAATTAGATGAAGAAAAGGTGGCAAGTGTAAAATAAATGGAAAACCCTGCATAGTTACAAACTTAAAAAAAATATGGTACTTAATTATGTGTGCTCCCACTTGTTAGCGGAGGGTTTTAAAGTAGTTTACAAAGATACGTCACAACAGAATTAAAATGACTGCAGTATATGCATTCGTGCCCTGACTGCTTCTCCAGGGGACTTCAACTTATAAACTTAAACAAATATCAGGAAGTTACTAATAATGAGAAAGAACAAAAATGAGTTAGCAGAAGAAAATTGAAGAGAGTCGAGATGCTAAGTGTGGGGTTTCTGTGTGCAGCGAGTGGCCCCTGGAATCTGTCCTGACCTTTGTCTCACATGCATGAACACCTGCAGGGGCAAGCTGAAGACCTTGAACATGGCATTCTGTAGTCATCTGGCTTCCCCTGCTTTGCTTGCAATCAGTTCCCCTTCAGCTTCCGCCCTGACTCTCAACTCAGATTCCCCTGCAGTCCTGCTCCTGCTGTCTGGCTTGTGCACCAAACCCTTTTCTCCCCTACTCTCCCAGGACTCTGGCTCAGGACCCCTCCAGCACTCTGTTCCTGGCTGCTCCATCTCAGTCCCCCATATGGGCAGGTGCTGTCTGGGAGAATGGGATATCCTGCACCGTCTGTCGCCCCACACCCACACTGATTGATGGCCTGGTCTGGTTTTGTCATTTGCATATGTGTCTGGCTCACCAGATCAGCTGCCGTGGGTGTGGAGCCCGGCTCTGGGGCCTTTTGCCTCTCCTTACTGTGGATCAAGTCTTGGACTACTTTATGTGTAGTTAGTGGTTTCCAGAAGTCACTGACTGGCTTGGCAATTTGCTGATGGGACACTGTGCATGCATACTCAGGGCAATCATTTTACAAAGGATTCTCAGGTTTCTGCCAAATGAAATATTTAGACACAGAGGGCTTGCTTCTTTGCTGCAAAACAGCATCATCAACAACACAAGCAATGATAATGACAATACCTTCAAATTTTGAGCATTTCTGCGACAGGAATTGTGCTAAACACATTATACTCATTCTTACAAAATCTCATGAGTAAGGGATAACTGTTAGCACCAGTCGCCAAACAAACTCAGGTACAGAGAGGTTAGTTGATTTCCCCAAATCAATAAGTATTAAGTTTAAACAGGATTAAAAACTGTCTTCCTGACTCAAAGGCCAGGTTGCCCACACCACTACACCTTCTGTTTACTCAGTGGCATCCATGACAGCTAAGGGACGGCTGCCTGGAAAACCTGGGGAGTCTCATTTTGGGGTCCCTCTGTAACAAGTGCCTCAATCTCTCCACATTCTTCATCTCCAAGTAGCTTCTTTTTTTAATGTTTATTTATTTATTTTGAGAGAGAGAGAGAGAGAGAGAGAGAGAGGTGGGGGAGGAGCAGAGAGAGAGAGAGAGAGAGAGAGAGAGAGAGAGAGAGAGACAGATAATTCCAAGCAGGCTGTGCATTGTCAGTGCAGAGCCTAACACGGGGCTCGAACCCACAAACCATGAGATCATGACCTGAGCCAAAATCAAGAGTCGGTCGCTTAACTGACTGAGCCACCGAGGTGCCCCCAAATAGCTTCTGAAGTAAGTGTTCATTCAAAATGAAAGCATTTGCTGTAATACTAGTCACAATCTGTAGCGATTTATTTATATCTGCACTCATTCTGCTTTCTTTCCAGCTAGGAAAGTCAGCCTTTCTCTTTTTTTTTCTTTTTAAAATATAATTTATTGTCAAATTGGCCAACATACAGTGTGTAAAGTGTGCTCTTGGTTTTTGGGATAGATTCCCATGGTTCATTGCTTACATACAACACCCAGTGCTCATCCCAACAAGTGCCCTTCTCAATGCCCATCACCCACTTTCCCCTCTCCCCCACCCCCCACCAACCCTCAGTTTGTTCTCTGTATTTAAGAGTCTCTTATGGTTTGCCTCCTTGCCTCTCTGTTTGTAACTATTTTTCCCCCTTTTCCTTCCCCCATGGTCTTCTGCTAAGTTTCTCAAGATCCACATAGGAGTGAAAACATATGATATCTGTCCTTCTCTGACTGACTAGGAAAGTCAGCCTTTCTCAAAGCCAGCCTCTTCACCTTTCTGTCCATTTGTTCATTCATTCATTCATTCATTCATTCATTCATTCATTCATTCTATTTATCGATCATCCCTGCACCATGTGCTGGGGAATAGCCGTTTGGCGGCCTTCGGTGTTAGTCCTTCCTCCTTCCTTCAGGACTTCCATCCGTCTGTCACCCCCTTGCCTGTCACTAATGCCCCCTCTTTTTGTCACTGTTCATTTCTACAGACATGTCCAAATGTTTTCCATCCTTTTCCATCCCCTTCTTTTTATCACCTTACTCTCGGCTTCTGAGCCAAGCTTCTAAAGAATTGCTAGGGCTCCAGCCTTCCCTCTCCTCCTGTACCTTTACTTCCAGTTCCTGCGGCCTGGAGCCCCCTCGCACCCCACACTGGCCTCCTGGAACTGCCCTCACCAAAGTCGCTCTATTGCACACTCACGTCCACACCACACTGATCTATCTGGGCAGCTTTGGTCCTTCCCTTGTTCTGGAACTATCCTTGCTGTCTTTGACCCGACTGTCTGGATTTTTGTAGTCTTCTGAATGTTCTTTCTCTGTCTTCTTTAGGGGTTGTTCACTCTCTGCCTAGGACTAAAGGTGGGTTCTGTGCAAGCTTACCTTTGACCCACAACCTCCTTTCCCTCCATGTTCTTCCTGTGCAATCCCATTGACCCCAGAGGTTGGGGCAGACATTTCTATTTCTGTACTCATTCCCCTGGGCTTCAGATGGACAAAGAACTCTCCCATGGAGCATCCCCACTGAGATATCCCAGGTCAAGTCCCAAACTGAGCTCATCATCTCCCCAAGGCGATGATCCTTCTGTCCTGTTGGCTTCTGAGAATGGCAACACTGTCCACCCAGTCACTCCAGCCAGAGGCCTGGATGTCATGGCCCAGAGCTGCCCAAGTCAGGTCCTCCTTCCCTCTCTTTCTTCCTGCCTTCCAAATTTCCATATTTCCCATGTCTTGTGCTACTTAGTGAGAAAATAAAATAAAGCAAAACAAAAAACAAAAAAAGAACTCTAAAAAACAAACAAACCCAAAGTCTCAGCCTCTGGTCTCATGAACTTATACTCTAGGGGGAAAGGCTGACTTTGATCAAAGTACTGTAAAAAGAAGTGTAACCTGCATTTGTGATAAATGTTGGTATGAGAATGTAAAATGAGAATCTTTCCCATGGAAAGTGAGGTTTAATTTGACACTGAAGGAAAAATATATGACAACTAGCTAAAGGGCAGAGGACAGGTGCAGAGAGAACAGCACATGCAAAGGCCCTGGTGAGAGGCAGCCAGTGCACTGAAGGAATCTTTACAGGTCTGGGGTGGCAGCCACACAGAAGAGGGGGGCGTAAGTGAGGCTGGGTGGGGGTGGGGCAGAACATGCAGGGCCTAGCAGGTCGGCCCAGGGGCTCTGGTCTTGACCCCACAAGTACATGGGAATTGTTTAAGGGTTTTATTTTTTTTTTTTCATATTTATTTTTGAAAGAGAGAGAGAGAACATGCGAGCGTGTGCAGGGGAGGGGCAGAGAAAGAGGGAGGCACAGAACCTGAGCCATCAGCACAGAGCCCAACACGGGGCTCAGACTCAGGAACTGCATAATCATGACCTGAGCTGAAGTGAGACACTTAACCAACTGAGCCACCCAGGCACCCCTGTTTAAGGGTTTTAAACAGAGGAGTGACATGATCCTGTTTTCATTCTGTCTTATGGCATGGAGAGTGAGAAGGGAGGAGAAAGTGAGGGTGTGGGGGTGCTAGTTAAGAGCTGGAGACCATGGCAGCTTGTTAGTATGCCCGATAACCACTAAGAACAGAGGGCTATGGGTCACTTTACAAAAAGTCAATCAATTTGTGTTGAAATAATTAAATTCACCTCTCCGAGGGGAGTCACCTGACTGTTCAATTATGTGAGCCCTGTTTCTTGCTCAGGAAATTCATGAAATGAATTAACTTGAATCTTCCTGAGGAAGCTGTTTTGCTGCTACATAAGGCTGTTTCCTGCAACTCCTCCATGGGCACCGCCACCCCCAGTCTCCCCCCCCCCCCCGTTCCCTTGACACCCCCCCCCCCCACCCCGCATGCCATCAGATGCCAGGAGCCAGGAAGTTGCTCTGTCAGCAGTGCCCTCAGAACTTTATCCAGGGGTATCAGTAGTGACCCCCAGTGGCCGAGGAAGGCCCCCCTCCAGATAGCCATAGTGTCTCCGGGACTGGTGGCAGCTTCCTCTGTCCTTGGCTTTGGGGACCTCTGCCTGAAGCAGCTTCCTGTTTGCGCTGAGGCTCTGATACCAGTGGCCCAGCAGGGGGTCACATGCAGGCTGGGTTAAATGAGACCACTTTTAACTGCCGAATGGACTAGGGTTTTAAAACTAATTAATTTTTTCTTATCATTAAACTTTAGAACTGAAATGTGGAATGCGGCTGGAATCTGAGTGTGAAATGCATCTTGCATTTTCCCTGTGGCATTCCTTCCTCCTCTGAGTTATGTGGACATGGGAGTGGAGGAAAGCCCAGTAAATGTTTGTTGAATGAAGCTGCAACCTATTCGTCAAGATTCTAGGAAGCTTCATCTTGCAAGAATGTCAGAGCAAGAAGTAGATAGCAAAGGACATTAGGGCATCCTGGGGAAAATCCTAATCATATAGAAGGATTTGGTGGGACCAGTAGAGTGCATGGCTGAGGATGGGGGTGTCACGCAGAAGGGCAGAAACTGAGGGGCATTTGGTGGTGAGGGCTCCACATGGAGAGTGAAAGATGGAATAGCAGTCCTGGATTACCAAATTTGGGGGGAGGAGACATAGTGATGTGTGTTTATATTGGAGTAATTCCTCCGAGTTCTTCAAAAGCCTTCACCAAAGTTCAGTATTACCCTTCAAAGTCTCTGCAGTTAGATTGGTGTCTTATTAGATGGATCAAGAGGCAGAGGCATGTCTCAAGGAAACAGACATTTTTTTGGTTTTGCACATAAATGAAAGTGTCTAGACTGCTTCCCTGTGCTGTGTTTCTGGAGAAATCTTGGGGTTGGCCCTGAGCCTTGCCAATATTGCAGGCTATTGGGGGACCAATCAGTACAGGGGTTTGAAACAGAAATGTACATTGGCTCATTCTGGGCTCTCAAAAACTCAGAGGCTGTCAGAGTTGGAAGTCATTCCGGAGAGTATTTAGCATTTTAAGATGGGAAATTGAGGCTCACGAAGGAATATCACATATTAACACATAACTTGTCAAGGAAAAGCAAGAACTCGAACTTGACATTCTTGGGACAAGAGCTCTTTTCTGTTTCACTTCATTTTCCCGGTTCTGCGGGGTTCAATCCTTAGGTTCAGTAGCCTTGGTAAACATGAATTAGAAACTCCCTGTGTCTATTAAGATTCTTTGCAAACAACAGAAACAATTTCTAGCTAACTTAAGCAAAAGGCGGGAGTTCATTAGAAAACACTAGGGAGACTCACAGATCCAAAGGAAGAGCAGAATATCAAGCCCGGAGAGGACAGGATGGGGGCAGTGGCGGTGACCCTCCCTAGGGCCCTCGCTGGCTGACTCCAGCAGCTGCGCTTGTGGACTCAGATGAATCCTGTGTTTCTTAAAAAATTTTTTTTTCCTCCTCTTTTACAATCTGAATGGAAAGCATCATAAAGAACCGAAAATTGCTACAATGATTCTTGTCTGTTCAAAAGGTTCAGAACTTTTTTGATGACAAAGATAATTTTTGCTACATTATGGATTAAACTTATGGAGTACTGTTACGGGCTGAATGTTTGTGTGGCTCCAAAATTGATATGTTGAGACCCTAACCCCTAAGAACATGGTATTATTTGAAGGTGGGGCCTTTGGAAGGTTTAGATGAGGTCATGAGGGTGGGGCCCCCGTGATGAGATTGGTGTCCTTTTAAGAAGATACCAGAGAGCTTTCACTCTCTCTCTGTCATGTGTGGACACAGCAAGAGGGTGACTCTCCACAGACCAGGAAGAGAATTCTCATCAGGAACGGAATCTGCTAGCACTTTAATCTTGGACTTCCAGCCTCCAGAACTGTGAGAAAAAAATACCTGTTGTCTAAGCCACTCAGTCCATGGTGTTTGTTATAGCAGCCCAAGCTGACCAGTACCCTGACTAGTACCCTCTTGTGTACAAATGACCGCACACCCAGTCATGGCTGATATGAAGGTGCTAGTTTGCTAATGGCTCCACTAGCAAGAAATATCTTCGGGGATTTTTTTTTTTTTTTTTTTTGTAAATAGAGAATGTGGTTGAAACTACGATTTTGGCATTTTGCTTCTGAAACTCAAAGTACAGAAAGTTGTCTACAAATAGTACATACCTTAATTTTTCATTTTTAAAATTTTGTTGATATTAGCTTTTATTTTATTTTATTTTTTTAAGTTTATTTTTTTGAGAGAGACAGAGACAACATGAGCAGGGGAGGGTAGAGAGAGAATGAACCAGGGCAGCGCAGAGCCTAATGTGGGGCTCAAACTCTCAAAATTGTGAGATCATGACCTGTACCAAAACCAAGAGTTGGATACTTAACCAACTGAGCCACCTAGGCAGCCCTGTACTAACTTTTAATATAATTATTTTTTTTTTTTTTTTTTACTTTATAATGTACACAAATTTCCCATGCTAATAAATTACGTTCCAGCAACAGAACTGCAAATAATTGCATGACCTTAGGGCAAATTACTTTACTTTGAAATTTTTAGTTTCATCTATAAAATGAGGATATGGGGACTGAGCAGAACACAATGAAAATTTCTCTTATGCTTATCATATATTGCCAATTATTTGTCTAGTGATAGTTTTCCTCACTAAATTTGAAGCTTCCTGGAGGCAATAGTCTACCTGATAACATTTTTGGCATTGACTGGTCAAGCTTCAGTTGCTACCCAGGCTCTTAGGTAAATATGGGAGTAAATCAGTACCGGAAGGAGGCTGGGCTGGGCTTCCTTGGTGGACTCTTCAGCTCATTACTGGAAGACAACTGGCATGATTTTGTTGTTTGGGAAACATGGCTGTTTCGGTGTCTTTAGTTTGGATGCCTCTTTATTTATATCCCAGCTCACTCTGTAAAGTGTTTGAGATGTGACAGATGTCAATTGTTTCTGCTAAGCTTTTGCTCATAGGGACAGCATGTGCAAATTTGGATGGGGGTGAAAAGGGGTGCATGTAGGGGCTTCCTGGTTCTCAGTTATGCCGTCCTAAGCACTTGGAGCCAAGCTGATGCTATCTGTGCATTAGATGGATCACAGTGACAAGCAGATGTGCCTCTGTGACCTCAGTTGCACGTAGGCACAAAGAATCCAAATAGCAAAGCCAAATTTACCTTAATCATCAGTGGGAGATTCTGTCACCCAGGCAGAGTGGGCTCTTTTAGTTGGAATGGTATAGGACAGAGGACTGAGCAAGGCCAAAATATTCAGTCCTGCTGTTCCCTATCCCATCTGCTTATATTTCATTCATTCATTCAAAACACATTCATTGAATACTCCTGTGTGTCAATCCAGTTCTTTGGCTAGTGCTCTGGGCAAGATAGGAATCAGGAGCCATAGGAGAAGTTGGAAGAATCTAATCCCACCTGGGTGGGATGGGGCCAGGGACAACTTCCCAGAGGAGACTGACTTATGCCAACTGGATGGATGTGTCATTATTTATTAGGTAAGGATGGCTGTGCATTGGGAAAGATGGGAGATTGTTCCAGGCTGAGGAAGTTTTGGTCAAAGGCAACACTGAACGAAAGGGGGTGTGTTGGGTTGTGACCTGGGCTCAAGAGCTTGAAATTTATCCCATGTCCAGTGGGAAATCTTTGAGGGAGCTTAAGCAGGGAATAACCTTATGAGATTTGTATTCTAGAAAGCTCTCTTTGGTAGCTGTGTGAACAGGTGGAGAGAGAGCGAGGGTGGTAAGAATAGATGGAAAATGAGGTGAGGACATATAAATGGGACATGTAACAATCTTCTTCAACTGTTCTGCAACAGGCTACTCAAGTTTAGAAGCGAACAGTATGCAGGCAGTTTCCAGAAGTAAAGTGGGATCTTATTTTAAAAGTTCTCATCTTGGGGTGCCTGGGTGGCTCAGTTGGTTGAGCATCCAACTCTTGATTTGGGCTCAGGTCATGATCTGGTTTGTGAGTTCGAGCTTTGCGTCAGGCTCTGCGTGAGCGTGGAGCCTGCTTGGAATTCTCTTTCCCTACCCCACTTGTGCTCTCTCTTCCTCTCTCAAAATAAATAAACTTAAAAACGAAAAACAGAAGTTCTCATCTTTTAGATTGTCTCATAGCCCAGACTTGCAGTGGCCCTAGAATGGGGCCCCTGTGTACACCCACCTTCCATTACCTGCAGAGGTGCCATGGAGTCTGGTGTGGCTCGGTGTCCAGAATGGTTTCCTTTTATACTTCTATTCCAGTTTTTTTTTTTTTTTCCTACGGGAGTTGGCCATGTGACAGGGCCCCTCTTGGGTCACATGCCTGGCTAGATCTCGACCCCAGTGATGCCAGGAGAATAAAGTGTGGCAGCACTGGGGCTCCTGTCTGAGTGGCTGAGGGACTGGAGAGTCTTGAGGCCTGTGTTACAGGCATGTGTCACAGTCCTCTTTCAGCAGGACTGCGCTGCACAGGTAGGAGCCCCCTCCATTTTCTGCTGTGGCTCTGGTCAGCAGGCCAGCCTGTGTGACCCAGAGCACAGTGCTGCCAAATCTGCCGTCTCAGAGCTTGAGAGGAGCGGAGGCTTCTTCCCAGTGGCTGGGCAGGGGCATGGGGAGGCAGCTCAAGGCTGAGGCTCTCCCTCGGCCTCTTTGGGGACTGCACCTCTGCTACCCTTCCCTTGCACTTAAAAAAAAATGTTTATTTATTTTTGAGAGAGAGAGAGACAGAGTGTGAATGGGGAAGGGGCAAAGGGAGAGAGAGAGAGAGAGAGAGAGAGAGAGAGAGAGAGAGAAGAGAGAGAGAGAGACATAGAATCCGAAGCAGGCTCCAGGCTCCCAGCTGTCAACACAGAGCCTGATGTGAGGCTTGAACCCACAAATCATGAGATCATGACCTGAGCTGAAGTCTGATGCTTAACTGACTGAGCCACCCAGGCGCCCCTCCCTTGCACTTTTATATCAGCCTCATCATCTGTCTGTCCACCTCTACCTTCTCCTCATCCAATACATATTGGTTATACGTTCATATTCGTTTGGTCTTCCTGACCATGTCATTTTAAAAAAGCAAATTAAAAAATTTTTAAATTGTGTTAAAAATACACATAGCACAAAATTTACCAACTTAACAATTTCTAAGTGTACTGTTCAGCTGTGTTAAGTGTTTTTACGTTGTTGTGCAACCAATCTCCAGAACTCTTTTTATCTTGCAAAACTGAAGCCGTGTACCCATTAAGCAACAACTCCCCATTTCTCCTCTCTCCAGCCCCTGGCAACCACCATCCTGCCTTCTGTCTCTGTGACTTTGACTATTCTAGGTACCTCACATAAGTGGAATCCTACAGTATTCGTCTTTTTGTGGCTGACTAGCTTATTTCACTTAGCATAATGTCCTCAACATTCACGTGCGTTATTGCATGTAACAGGATGTTCTTCCTTTTTTAAGGTTGAATAATGTTCCGTTGTCTGGATACACCACCTTTTGGTTATCCGTTCATCTGTTGATATACACTTGGGTGCCGGCTTCTGCCTTTTGGCTATTGTGAATAACGCTGCCATGGACATCAATGTACAAACCAGCCACATCATTTTTTGAACCAAGTCCCATCTCCAGAGCCCACCCTGCCTTTCCCTCATCCAGAGAACAACAACATGGCAGCTCTTTCTGCTCTCTGCCCAGCCACTCTCTATCCAAGGTGGCCAAAAGGAATTTCTGTTCTACAAAGATAGTCTATGTTCTTTCACCTGGACTAGTTAGCCTTTGTGCTTCACTCCTCCCAGTTTTTTGAGGGGATTCTTTGTGAATTTTCTTTGTGGAAGTGTTGTCTCTCCATTTCCTTTGCGTTGTTTGCTTCTGGGAGGATAGAGCAGGAGCATCGATTGTAATGAGGGGGAAATGCTCCATAAGGGTCTCTCCCAAGGTGATCAGAGCAAGAGAAGAATGCTCTACAAAGGGGAATCCCGTGGCTTTCCAGTGGGGGAGTAAAAGTGGATGAGGGAGGTGTGACGCTTCTGGCTCCTTCAGCCTTTCCTGGATTGGAAGAACATGACCAGGTATTGCGAACAGCAGGCCGCGGAAGGAGCATACGTCAGGTGCCAGGGTAATGTGTGTCCTGCGCATATGAGGGAAGAGGGCCTAGAGAAAGAGAGCATGGTGGTATGAGAGCTGCTTGCATGAGAGCGAGAGACGGCAAACAACGTCTGAAGGTATTTCTAGGATGCTTTTTTGAGTAATGAGATGTGTAGAAACCTCTGCACTCATGCCACCTTTTTTAAAATTTTACTTTATTTTATTTATTTATTTTTTATTTTTTAAAATTTACATCCAAATTAGTTAGCATATAGTGCAACAATGATTTCAGGAATAGATTCCTTAGTGCCCCTTACCCATTTAGCCCATCCCCCCCTCCCACAACCCCTCCAGTAACCCTCAGTTTGTTCTCCATATTTATGAGTCTCTTCTGTTTTGTACCCCTCTGTTTTTATATTATTTTTGTTTCCCTTCCCTTATGTTCATCTGTTTTGTCTCTTAAAGTTCTCATATGAGTGAAGTCATATAATACTTATCTTTCTCTGACTAATTTCACTTAGCAAAATACCCTCCAGTTCCATCCACGTCGTTGCCAATGGCAAAATTTCATTCTTTTTGATTGCTGAGTAATACTCCATTGTATATATATACCGCATCTTCTTTATCCATTCATCCATCAATGGACATTTGGGCTCTTTCCATACTTTGGCTATTGTTAATGGTGCTGCTATAAACATGGGGCTGCATGTGTCCCTTTGAAGCACACCTGTATCTCATGGATAAATGACTAGTAGTGCAATTGCTGGGTTGTAGGGTAGTTCTATTTTTAGTTTTTTGAGGAACCTTGATACTGTTTTCCAGAATGGCTGCACCAACTTGCATTCCCACCAACAATGCAAAAGAGATCCTCTTTCTCCACATCCTCACCAACATCTGTTGTTGCCTGAGTTGTTAATGTTAGCCATTTTGACAGGTGTCAGGTGTTATCTCATTGTGGTTTTGATTTGTATTTCCCTGTTGATGAGTGATGTTAAACATTTTTTCATGTGTCGGTTGACCATCTGGATACCATCTTTGGAGAAGTGTCTATTCATGTGTTTTGCCCATTTCTTCACTGGATTATGTTTTTTGGGTGTTGAGTTTGATAAGTTCTTTATAGATTTTGGATACTAACCCTTTATCTGATATGTCATTTGCAAATATCTTCTCCCACTCTGTTGGTTGCCTTTTCGTTTTGCTGATTGTTTCCTTCACTGTGCAGAAGCTTTTTATTTTGATGAGGTTCCAATAGCTAATTTTTGCTTTTGTTTCCCTTGCCTCTGGAGACTTGTTGAGTAAGAAGTTGCTGCGACCAAGATCAAAGAGGTTTTTGTCTGCTTTCTCCTTGAGGATTTTGATGGCTTCCTGTTTTACATTTAGGTATTTCATCCATTTTGAGTTTATTTTTGTGTATGGTGTAAGAAAGTGGTCCAGGTTCATTCTTCTGCATGTCGCTGTCCAGTTTTCCCAACACCACTTGCTGAAGAGACTGTCTTTATTCCATTGGATATTCTTTCCTGCTTTGTCAAAGATTACTTGGCCATACGTTTATGGGTCCATTTCTGGGCTCTCTATTCTGTTCCATTGATCTGAGTGTCTCTTCTTGTGCCAGTACCATACTGTCTTAATGATTGCAGCTTTGTAGTATAGCTTGAAGTCTGGGATTGTGATGCCTCCTGCTTTGGTTTTCTTTTCCTTTCTTTTTTTTTTTTTAATGTTTTTATTGATTTTTGAAGGAGAGAGAGACAAAGCATGAGTGGGGGAAGAGCAGAGCGAGAGGGAGACACAGAATTTGAAGCAGGCTCCAGTCTCTAAGCTGTCAACACAGAGCCCAATGCGGGGCTCGAACTCATGGACTGTGAGATCATGACCTGAGCTGAAGTCGGATGCCCAACCGAATGAGCCACCCAGGCCCCCCTGGTTTTCTTTTTCAAGATCGCTTTGGCTATTTGGGGTCTTTTCTGGTTCCATACCAATTTTAGGATTATTTGTTCTAGTTCTGTGAAGAATGCTGGTATTTTGATAGGGATTGCAGTGAATATGTAGATTGCTTTGGGTAGTATTGACATTTTAACAATATTTGTTCTTTATATCTAGGAGCATGGAATCTTTTTCCTTTTTTTGTGTGTGTTCTTCAATTTCTTTCATAAGCTTTCTATAGTTTTCAGTGTATAGAGTTTTCACCTCTTTGGTTAGATTTATTCCCAGGTATTTTATGGTTTTTGGTGCAACTGTAAATGGGATCGATTCCTTGATTTCTCTTTCTGTTGCTTCATTGTTGGTGAATAAGAATGCAACCAATTTCTGTGCGTTGATTTTATATCCTGCAACTTTGCTGAATTCACGAATCAATTCTAGCAGTTTTTTTGTGGAATCTTGGGTTTTCCATATAGAGTATTATGTCATTTGCGAAGGGTGAAAGTTTGACCTCCTCCTGGCCGATTTGGATGCCTTTTATTTCTTTGTGTTGTCTGACTGCAGAGGCTAAGACTTCCAATACTATGTTGAATAACGGTGGTGAGAGTGGACATCCCTGTCTTGTTCCTGATCTTAGGGGGAAAGCTGTCAGTTTTTCCCCATTGAGGATGATATTAGCGTTGGATCATCATATATGGCTTTTAGGATCTCGAGGTATGCTCCTTCTATCCCTACTTTCTTGAGAGTTTTTATCAAGAAAGGATGCTATATTTTGTCAAATGCTTTCTCTGCAACTATTGAGAGGATCATATGGTTCTTGTCCTTTTTTTATTGATGTGATGAATCACGTTAATTGTTTTGCAGATATTGAACCAGCCCTGCATCCCAGGTATAAATCCCACTTGGTCGTGGTAAATAATTTTTTTAATGTATTGTTGGAGCCAGTTGGCTAATATTTTGTTGAGGATTTTTGCATCCATGTTCATCAGGGAAATTGGTCTATAGTTCTCCTTTTTAGTGGGGTGTCTGTCTGGTTTTGGAGTCAAGGTAATGCTGGCTTCATAGAAAGAGTTTGAAAGTTTTCCTAACATTTCTATTTTTTGGAACAGCTTCAAGAGAATAGGTGTTAACTATTCCTTAAATGTTTGGTAGAATTCCCCTGGAAAACCATCTGGCCTGGACTCTTGTTTTTTGGCAGATTTTTGATTACTAATTCGATTTCCTTACTGGTTATGGGTCTGTTCAAATTTTCTATTTCTTCCTGTTTCAGTTTTGGTAGTGTATATGTTTCTAGGAATTTGTCCATTTCTTCCAGATTGCCCATTTTATTGGCATATAATTGCTCATAATATTCTCTTATTATTGTTTTTATTTCTGCTGTGTTGGTTGTGATCTCTCTCCTCTTTCATTCTTGATTTTATTTACTTTGGGTCCTTTACTTTTTCTTTTTGATCAAACTGGCTAGTGGTTTATCAATTTTGTTAATTCTTTCAAAGAACCAGCTTCTGGTTTCATTGATCTGTTCTACTGTTTTGTTTTGTTTTGGGTTTTTGTTTTTGTTTTTGTTTTTTATTTTGATAGCATTAATTTCTGCTCTCATCTTTATTATTTCCTGTCTTCTGATGGTTTGGGGTTTTATTTGCTATTCTTTTTCTAGCTCCTTAAGGTGTAAGGTTAGGTTGTGTATCTGAGATCTTTCTTCCTTCTTTAGGAAGGCCTGGATTACTATATACTTTCCCCTTATGACCCCCTTTGCTGCATCCCAGAGGTTTTGGGTTATGGTATTATCATTTTCATTGACTTCCATATACTTTTTGATTTCCTCTTTAACTTCTTGGTTATCCCATTCATTCTTTAGTAGGATGTTCTTCAGTCTCCAAGTATTTGTTACCTTTCCAAATTTTTTCTTGTGATTGATTTCAAGTTTCATAGCGTTGTGGTATGAAAATATGCATGGTATGATCTTGATCTTTTTGTACTTACTTCAGGCTGATTTGTGTCCCAGTATTTGGTCTATTCTGGAGAACATTCCATGTGCACTGTAGAAGAATGTATATTCTTCTGCTTTAGGATGAAATGTTCTGAATATATCTGTTAAGTCCATCTGGTCCAATGTGTCATTCAAAGCCATTGTTTCCTTGTTGATTTTTTGATTAGATGATCTGTCCATTGTTGTGAGTGGGGTGTTGAAGTCTCCTACTATTATGGTATTACTATCGATGAGTTTCTTTATGTTTGTGATTAACTGCTTATATATTTGGGTGCTTCCACATGTGGTGCATAAATGTTTACAATTGTTAGGTCTTTTTGTGGATAGACCCCTTGATTATGATATAATGCCCTTCTGCATCTCTTGATACAGTCTTTATTTTATTTTATTTTTTCATTTTTTTTAACGTTTATTTATTTTTGAGACAGAGAGAGACAGAGCATGAATGGGGGAGGGTCAGGGAGAGGGAGACACAGAATCTGAAACAGGCTCCAGGCTCTGAGCTGTCAGCACAGAGCCCGATGCAGGGCTCGAACTCACGGACTGCAAGATCATGACCTGAGCCAAAGTCAGCCGCTTAACCGACTGAGCCACCCAGGTGCCCCAATGCAGTCTTTATTTTAAAATCTAGATTGTCTGATATAAGTATGGGTACTCCAGCTTTCTTTTGTTGACCATTAGCATGATAGATGGTTCTCTATCCTCTTATTTTCAATCTGAAGGTGTCTTTAGGTCTAAAGTGTGTCTCCTGTAAACAGCATATAGATGGGTCTTGTTTTCTTATACATTCTGTTACCCTATGTCTTTTGATTGGAGCATTGAGTCCATTGACGTTTAGAGTGAATACTGAAAGATATGAATTTATTGCCATCATGTTGCTTGTAGAGTTGAGTTTCTGGTGGTGTTCTCTGGTCCTTTCTAGTCTTTGTTGCCTTTGGTCTTTTTTTTTTTTTTTTTTTTTTTTTTTTTTTTTTTTTTTTTTTTTTGCTTTCATCTTTTCTCCCCTCAGAGAGTCCTCCTTAAAATTTCTTGCAGGGTCAGTTTAGCGGTCACAATCTCCTTTAATTTTTGTTTGTCTGGGAAACTTTTTATCTCTGCTTCTATTTTGAATGACAGCCTTGCTTGATAAAGAATTCTTGGCTGCATATTTTTCTGATTCAGCACACTGAATATATCCTGCCACTCCTTTCTGGCCTGCCAAGTTTCTGTGGATAGGTCTGCTGCAAACCTGATCTGTTTTCCCTTGTAGGTTAGGGACTTCTTTTCCATTGCTGCTTTCATGATTCTCTCCTTGCCTGAGTATTTTGTGAATTTGACTATGATATGCCTTGTTGATGGTTGGTTTTTGTTGAATCTAATGGGGGTCCTCTGTGCTTCCTGGATTTTGATGTCTGTGTCTTTCCCCAGGTTAGGAAAGTTTTCCACTATGATTTGTTCACATAACCCTTCTACCCCCATTTCTCTCTCTTCCTCCTCTGGGACCCCTATGATTCTGATGTTGTTCCTTTTTAATGAGTCACTGATTTCTCTAAGTCTTAAACCGTGCTCTTTTGCCTTAATCTCCCTCTTTTTTCTGCTTCATTATTCTCTATAAGTTTGTCCTCTATATCGCCAATTCTCTGTTCTGCCTCATCCATCCTTGCCGCCGCTGCATCCATCCGTGATTGCAGCTCAGTTATAGCATTTTTAATTTCATTCTGGCTATTTTTTACTTCTTTTATCTCGGCAGAAAGGGATTCTAATCTTTCTCCGACTCCAGCTAGTATTCTTATTGCCGTGATTCTAAATTCTGGTTCAGACATCTTGCTTGTATCTGTGTTGGTTAAATCCCTGGCTGTCGTTTCTTTGTGCTCTTTCTTTTGGGTGAATTCCTTCGCTTTGTCATTTTGACGGGAGAAAAGGAATTAATGAGGTAGAAAAATTAAAATTAAAAAAATATTAAAATTAAAAAATTAAACACACACACAAATCGAATAAATGATGCTAGATACTAGATGTGTTTTGGTCTGGGTGTTGAAAGTGGTTTGACAGAGTAGAGAAAAAAAGCGGGGGGGGGGGGGGAAAGAAGTAGTTTGAGAATTTGAAAAAATGAATACACTGAAGTAGACTAAAATGAGATGATGGGAGTAAAATTGAATTTGAAAAAAATATACACAAAAGTAAAGAATATAGTAGAAAAAATTAAAGAAAAATATTTTAAATAAAAATTAAAAATAAATATGAATTTTTTCTTTTTCTGTATTCAAGAAAAAGAAAAGAAACAAAAAAGAGAAAAAAGATTTTAAAAAGGGAAAAAAAGGAAATTGTTTGAAAATTTGAAAACGTGAATACACTGTTGTAGACTAAAATAAAATGGTGGAAGTAAACTAGAATTTGAAAAAATTTACATAAAAGCAAAAAATATAGTAAAAAAATTTAAAGAAAAATATTTTTAATAGAAATTGAAAGTAAAAATGAAGTTTTTCTCTTTCTGCATTCATGAAAAAGAAAAGAAACAAAAAACAGAAAAAAAAGGAAATGGTTTGAAAATTTGAAAAGGTGAATACACTGAAGTAGACTAAAATAAAATGATGAAAGTAAACTAGAATTTGAAAAAAATTTACACAAAAGTAAAAAATATAGTACTAAAAATTAAAGAAAAGTATTTTCCATAAAAATTGAAAATAAAAACGAATTTTTTTCTCTTTCTGTATTCAAGAAAAAGAACTGCAAAAGAGAAACAAAAAAGAAAGAAAATTGAATAGATGGGCCTGCTAACAGATTGAAGTAGGACTGAAATTACTTCATTTTCCCCTAGAAGTCAGTCTATATAGCGCTTTATAGTCCATAAACTAAGCAGGCGGTGAGACTTGAATATTTGAAGAGCGAAGTTGGCCCAGTTGGGCGGGGCTCAGTGTAACGGCTTCACTCTCCACTAGATGGCGCTGCTCGCCTACTGGGGTGGAGTTTTGTGGCGCTTGTAGGTGTGTATGCGCGTGCGCGGGAGTGGTGAAAATGGCGTAGTCTGTTCTCCCCATTTGGCAGTTGTGCATCGGTCCTCTATCTTCAGCTTTCATCCACTCCCCGCTCTTTCACTTTCCATGACTGGGCCCCAGGCAGTACCTCTCTCCCGAGTTTTGTCTCAGATTGTGGCTGTTTTCCCCAGCCCCTTACTTCCGAAGGACTGCAGCTTTGACCCGTTCCGCCCCTCTGCAGAAGGGTCTCACCGATCAGAGGCCGAATGAGCAATGGCCGAATGTAGGCTGCACCCAGGAACGCTTGCTGGACCCTGCTGCCCCCTGTGCCCCGAGACTGCAGCCAGGTGCCAGCCTGTCCCAAAAAAAGATTGCGAGACAGAGTAGCATCAGTGTTTCAGGGATTATGGAAAATCGTAACACACATCTGACACCAGGCTTCACCCTCAACGACCTTGCCCCAGCACCAACGAATGTGTCTGCCTTCCGGGGTCTGCTGGGACCAGGTGGCTTCAACAGTCTCCACCAAATGTCCTTCCAGCAGTGGAACCGCTTTTCCCCGTGTGGCTCCAGAACCTCCCGGACCCCACTCTGTTCCTGAGGATTCGCCCTTCCCACCAGAGCACCACCAGGTATCGAGCTGTGGAGTTGCAGACTTTGCGCTCCCCTTGTTTATAGTCTTAATGGAATTTAAACCTCTCCTTTCTCCTCTCTTTTTAGTTTAGTCCCTGCCGCTGTTTCCAATTTTCCACTTTCTCTCCAGCTGCTTTTGGGGAGGGGTGCTTTTCCCGTATTCTCCCTCCCCCCCAGTCTCCATCCTCTCTCCGCTCGCAAAAGCACCTCCCTTCCTGCGCCTTCTCGCTCCCCAAGTTCACCTCTCCGTGCCGCATACCTGCTGAATTCTGTGATTCAGGTTGTGCAGATTGTTGTGTTAATCCTCCAACTGGTTTTCTAGGTGTGTAGGATGGTTTAGTGTTGGTCTCTCATGCCGCCTTTTAAACAACAACGTTCTTCTTTAATGCTGCTAAGGTCTGATTTATGTTTCCTTTCAATGTGATTCATGTAGAGGCTGGGCTCCGTGTGGCTCCCCAGGATTTATTGAAGATAAAATGTTGATTCTAGAATGATTTGTTGTTGGTTTCTTGTCCACATGTCCTTAGTTTGATTTTTTTTCGGGGTTTTCCCTGTTTTTACTCTTCTAATTTAATTTAATTTAATTTAATTTAATTTTTTATTTATTTTGGTGGGAGGAAGAGAGAGAGGGAGAGAGAGAATCTCAAACAGGCTCCACATTCAGTGTGGAGCCCAACATGGGGCTCGATATCACGAATGTGAGGTCATGACCTAAGCCAAAATCAAGAGTTGGATGCCTAAACCCATGAGCCACCCAGGTACCCCTACCCCACTTTTTACTCTTAAATTTAGAGTGAAGGTAGTTTCCCTAGGACCCGGGAAAAGTGAAATGGGATCTTTAGGAAAACACAAATCAGAGAGAGGCAATTTTATTCTTTTTTACAGGAATTCAAGTTTTAAAAGGGATAAAAGTTTCCTTGAATAATGCTGTCCTGAATAACTTGAAACATGATTTCATGTTTTCCTCTATTCCAAGTTTCCTCTATTTCAAGTTTTCCTCTATTACATTTCATAAGCACACTAATAATTCTTCTGATTATAAAATATATTTCCCATGTTATGTTTTCATACATTTACTTACTCTTAACCTGGCATTTGAGATTACATGCACAAAATGTCATAAGAGACAAACTCTTCTCATTGTCAGGGACACTATAGAAGACTTGGAAGGACCCGGGGTGCAGACCAGGGGTAGACCTTACATAAGTGCCCACATTTTGCTGAGCATTGTCCTGGGGCTTCTGCACCGCACTTTCTCTCTTTGTGCAATACACCCATTGAAAAAGACACAGGCATCTTTCCTGCTCTCTTGAAAGGGGTTATCTGCGGATCAGACTTCAGAGCCGCTTCTCTGGATTCTACCACGAATTCCATTTTCTGTTTCCTTCAAGATGGAAGGCATTCCTTTCACTGCTTCCTGGCCCCCATCTCTAGCCATCATTCTAAGCTATGTGTTTAATTTCAGGGATGACTGGTCGCTGGAAATGTTTTTTCCACTAAGCAAATAGTTGCAAGCTTGCAACACTTGATAATTATCAAATTCTTCTATTCAGAAAAATCTCCCTCGGACATGACTGCCCGATGAGGAGAAGGTAGCTTTTCTGAAGCTATGTGTTCTTGGGAGTGAGGGCATCTTATGGAGGAGCATGGACAGGACTGTGATGATTTCTCACTTGATGTTTTAAATCTGACTTCAGTCCCCTCTTCTGTATGACAGTAATATGTTTCCAGTTCCAGTTAGTGTCCTTGGTGGCCCCTGAGACCACTTTGTTTTCTGTTATGCCTAATTTTTTTATGCTTATTTATTTTTGAGAGAGAAGGAGAGAGACACAGAGCATGAGTGGGGGAGGGGCAGAGAGAGGGAGACACAAATTCCAAACAGGCTCCAGGCTGTCAACACAGAGCCTGATGCAGGGCTCGAACCCATGAACTATGAGATCATGACCTGAGTCGAAGTCAGTGGCTTAACTGACTGAGCCACCCAGGCACCCCTGTTATGCCTAATCATTTATGGAGGTTTTCCCCACATGGGTTTCTCCCTTATATCAGGTAGACAGATAAAGGATATAAACATTACTTTCATCATTTCTTTATTCTCCCTAACCTGTAATTCCTAGCTGCTTCAGACAATCATTTTTCAGTCACCCATCATATCCCTGCTTCCAGGCCTTCCTCCTGCTATTCTTGCATTAAGAACAGCAAGAAATCCTCTTTCTCTCTTGTTTCAGCATTGGAGGTTTGACTGATTAACACACTTCTGTGAGCGATGGAGTCATTGCAGCTTTTGTTATATTCTGTGCACATTTTCCTTTCCCGACTCCTTTGGTGGCAAAGAACATCTCTCCTCTGGGAAACCCTTCATGTGTTCCCCGATGGAGCTGATGCTTCTGCGTGGCAGTGTCAGGAGTGGGCAACACCCGAGACCTTCAGCAGTCCTCCGTGAGCCTCTTCTGGAAGCAACTGGGAAAGAGGCAGAGCTCCTTCCCTTCATACAACGATTCGTCGTGAGGATGATACAAGCTGGAACTGCCGGTTGCCATCTTTGCCACCACGTGGGCATAAAGGGCTTGCCTGAGAATAAAGCCCAAATACAGACAGGCAAAGCCGAGAGATGGAGAAAATAAGATGTTCTTAATGACACCATCAGACCCCTTCATGCTGACATATTGAAGTCAACCGTGTCCCTTATGTTTTCAGCTACATGGGACAATACCTTCCACCTTTTGTGCATACCAGCTTGAGTTAGGTTTCTGTCATTTGCAACTAACGGACTGCGAGTGATACAACTGCCAGGCATTTTATCCATGGACGTTTCTAATTGGTTTCAACATCTACTTCATTTACTCCTCTGGCATCCTAGGGCATCAGCCGGTCCAGTGATGTGCACAGACAATGGAGGGACACACAGCTTTTATGTAGGGCACTAGGCAGGTGATTTTCAGCGACTGAAAGGTTTCTTACTAGGGTGGCCAGATAACATACAGGATTGCCAGTTAAATTTGAGTTTTGGATAACTAATAATTTTTTAAGTTATATTGCCCCATGCAATATTGAAATTTCAGATCAACAACAAATAATTTCTAGTGTAAATATGTCCCACTCAATATGTGGGATCTACTTATACCAAAAAAAAAATTCATTGTTTACCTGAAATTCAAATTTGAGTGCCCTATATTTTGTCCAGTAACCTTAGCCTCATCAAATCTCCATATTTTAGAAATGTGCTTGAAATAATGTTGGTAGGTTTCTAAATTTAGGAGAGTATCCTACATGAGTGTCTTTCATACCCATGGTGTGAAATTCAAATTTATTATTTATAATTTGCATTTTTATTTACTGAACCTGGCAATCCTGTCCCCTACTCACCTCAGTTATCTTCCTGATCCAATGATACAACACCTAAATTCTAGTATCCAAGAGCCATCTTGTTCTTCTGCTCTGTGGTCAAGGTCAAGAAGCAAGGTCTGGGTTCAAGCCACTTCACTGGGCACCCCTCTCTCTCAGGTGTTTAGAGGCAAGAGGGCATTACAGTTAATGAGGGACTATTTCATGACCTGTGTGGGAGGAGAAAGAAACTCAGGAGAACATTTACCAGTGTTCTTCACTTATTGGCCATGAGGGAGAAGCTTCATATCCACTAACTCATTTAATCTTTGTGACAGCCATGTGAAATTGAATAGATTTCATCCATTTCCACTTTTGTTTATTTATTTATTATTTTTTAAAGCTTATTTTGAGAAAGAAAAGAGCGAAAGAGAGAGCATGACCAGGGGAGGGGCAGAGAGATGGGGAGAGAGAGAATTTCAAGTAGGCTCTGTGCCGTCAGCATAGAGCCTGATCTGGGTCTTGAACTCAAGAACTGTGAGATCACTACCTGAACCAAAAATCAAGAGTCTGACACTTAACCTACTGAGCCACCCAGGTGCCCCTATTTCCTTTTTTAAAATGACAAAACTGAGATCCAAACAGGTGAAATGAGTTGCCCAAAACCACATAGCTCAAAAGTAGTCAAGTTAAACTGACCCGAGGCCCGTGATCTTCCCATGGGTTCAGTTTCTTAGGGAGAGGGCAGCTCCTGATACCTGTTAGCTGAGTGGGACATTCCCAGGGCACCGAAACCGGTAGAGGGACAATGACTGCCTATGTCCACAGCTTTAGGACCAGAGAATCTGTGACCTTTATTCCCTGCCCACACCCAGCTGGGACGAGTGAATACTTTGGTGACTGGGGTCTTCCATGCCTTTCCTTGGGATAGTGATACAAACAAAGCAGACAGTCTTCAAACATATGAACAATGTTCAAATTACTCATAATTAGACAAATCAGGATGAAAATGTCACCAGAGACCACGTCTCACTTGTCAGATGTGCAAAGTACAACGCAGCATTCTGGCGGAGGAGTTGGGGAGACAGGTACTGGTACACCTTGCTGGAGGCTGTGCCCAACTGGCACAACTCATCTCGAGAGGCTGTAGGCCACACTTGCCAGAGCTCGCCACGCACTTGCTTTGTCATCCGGCCACGTCACTTGAGGAATCTGCCTTTAAGACACAGCAACGGTGTGAAAAATATAGATGCACCAGTTTTTTTTTTTTTTCCTTCATTGCAGCACCATTTGCAATGGCAAAATATCCATCTGTAATTTAGTTAAGAGCATCGTATGATATTAATTTCCTGGGTTGATAATTTTATAATTTGGCTGTGGTTATGTAAGATGTTAACATGATGGCAAGCTGGGTGAAGGGTACTCTCCTGTGCTATTTCTGTAAGTCTAAAATTACATCAAAGTAAAAAGTTAAAATACCAACAAAGAAGCAGGTTTCTCATCATCTTACGTGGGGCATGAGGTCAGCCCCGGACCAGCACTGAAGGGCCGTAGCTGCCCACAGGCCTCCTCCTCGGGCCTGGTACCTCCCAGAGAAGGGGCCGGGGCTGACCTTGTCTCATCTGTGACAAGAGAGAGTGGAGGGGTACAGACAGTTGTCAGCCTCACGCTTGAGGTGACTCTGAGGAGAAGTAGGGAGCAGGGAGAAAATGTAAGAGGGCATACCTGCCCGGACTGCTGCTCACATTTAGCTTAAGTCAGTGAAAGATGTCCTTGGAAACAGTTTCATTATCTTGAAGCCTCATCTCATATATGTGAGACATCCGCTGTCCTTTCTCAGTCCCTGGTTATTTGTATTGCACGTTCAAACACCTTGAACTATTGAGACTATTTGCAACCCTTTCTTCACGTGGCATTTTCAGCCCTGCAAATAGAACAGCTATGAAATGCTTACGATGTGGAGCAAGTTCCCTTTCCCTGAACAACTTGCTCCAAAAAAACCCCACAGTCCTCTTACTTTTAAAAGGTTGTGAAATTGGCGAATGAATTCGAGTGTCCTCAAGGTGACTTGGGGGTCTTCTAACATTCTTATCATTTCTAATTTATGCTTTATAGTAAAAGAGATTAGCTGCTTTCCGTTTGCTGTTCTGAATTGTTTTGCCAGAGACTAGCTTTGGGCTTCAGTGATTCCTCCCCCAAATATCAAACCCTTGATCCTGTGGAGATGGGGGTGAATTAATAGAGTGTGGGAGATGCTCACTCCGCTGCCAGCTTTCTGGGGGTCAACGTGGAGGCTGGGTGGACCCAGCCCAGTGTCGTTGAGGGTGCCCTTCCTCGGGGATTTCTATCTTGACCACCAGCTGGAGCTAGGTACCATATTAAAGCTGATTCCATCCCCCTGGAGCCCTGTTAAGACAGAAAGGTTGAGTGCCTTTCTGAAGGTCACAAGGCTAATAAGTAGTGGAGCTGGGGCTTGACCCCAAATCCAGAGCTCTTTTTCCTAAGCAGCTAAGGGAGATCAATTTAGTCACCTCTGCCACCTTGCTGAGACCCATGCCTATGGAAAGAAATAATGGGGTGTCCTTCTGTCAGTTCAGAAACCTCACTTCTGCTCTAAAAATTGGAGTGTCTTTCTGTTGTTCCCACTCCTCACCACCTTCTGATCCTTTAGGACTCACAGTCCTGGCATACTAGGGTGGGCATGCCAACCACTCTCCTCCTTTCTTTTCAAGGGAAGTTTCCATGGGTGTTTTGAAAAGAGCCTAGGCTTGGAGTCCCCCCTTGCGTGTGACTCTATCTCAGCACTGGGTTTCCTTGGATAAATGACTCACTTCTCATATCGCAGTCTTTTCTGTAAAGTGGGGATGGCATTTCTTTTCGCAGAATTATTGTCCAAATCAAATGACCTACCAGAAAAAGCACCAATTGCAGAGTAGGTGAATGACGGGTTATTATGTTGACAAATGCTACTAATTCTCAATATGGCGTTTCCCCACGTATCCCCTTCACAGCACTCGGGCTTTTTCCAACAAAGAGGAATAAAGTTGCAAAGCATGTTGCCTCTCAGAATTACTTTTCTTTCTAGAGGACAGAAACTCTGCCAAAGAGGAAAATGGAATTTATCCCAGGCTTTTGTGCAGGTTTTATTTGTATGCAAAAGCGAGCAAGTCTTCTTTGTTCTGAAGATGAATTTCATTCTAATGGTGCCAATGAATCTTTTAAAATTTCATAATTGCCATTCTTAGCATGCTCCAAACCAAAAGACAACAAAAGGGTTAGGTGGCCAGTTCAGATTGGGTTTGGAGGCGGATGTACATACGAAATGCTTCAGCTGCTCCCTGAGTCATCCCCGTCCACTGAGACATGCGTGCGGTGAGCTGGATGGTTGAGTCAGCAGACCCCACCCAGCCTCGCCCATCCCTGTACTGGGGATGCTGGATGGTACAAGGCAGGCCCAAGGGGGTGAGTGTGGTGCCCCCTGCCTAGCTCTCCTTTTGGTCACCCTTACATGCAAATGCGTGGAGCACTAGGCAACTTGCAACGCCTTTTTTACATTTATTGTCTCGTGTAATTCAAAAATCCTTGAGAAGGGATTAGGTCAAGATTATTATCTCATTTTCTAACGTGAGCTTCAGAGGAGTTGTGGCTGATGAATGGCAGAGCCGGGACTCGAATTCACGTCACTCAACTCTAAAGCTAATAATCTTTCCACTCTATTTGTCTGCCGGCACAGTATGATGGTCCAAGCTTGAATTATAGATTTTCTTATTTTTTCCTTTGAAAAAGCTGTCGTAATCCTAAAAATCCTGTGTAAATTACCAAAGCATGGAATTTTGTACTCTGGTGACCTGACACACTATTTTCTTTTCCTTTTTTTTTTTTAACCTTATTTATTTATTTTGAGAGAGAGAGACAGAGAAAGTGAGATCAGAGGAGGGGCAGAGAGAAAGGGAGAGAGAGAGAGAGAGAGAGAGCATCCCACACTGTCAGTGCAGAGCCTGATGCGGGGCTCGAACTCGCGGACTGTGGGACCATGACCCTAACTGAAATCAAGAATCAGATGCTTAACCGACCAAGCCACCCACACTATTTTCGACATTACCTCTTGCACTTCTTGGATCTCTTTCTCCTCACTCCCTTGCTGCCACCAGCATGCTAGTCACCAGCACAGCAGAGCTGTCCCTCTGTGCCCATCGTTTTATTTCTCCGAGCACCACCAGTATCAAGAGATAAGGTAACAGGTTTTACTAAACATTTGAGATCACAAGGACATGACGAGAAATTTTAAAGCTGGATGTTAAATGTCACTGCTTCCATCACCCGATGGGAAAAGAAAAAGGTTAATTCCTTCACAGAGACCCCCTCATGAAGCACCCCTTCGCTCTGCCTTGCTTTTCTATCTTACTTCCTTTCTCACAGAGAAAGCCCTTCTCCGACCCTTTCCAGGATGGGTGTCTTCCTCCCTTAAGGAAATTAACATCTTTTGCTCACAGAAGTTGGCTTCGTCCAAGTATTTATTCTACGGATCCCTTCAGTCTTATTAAGTTTGGATTGCTACAACAAAATACCATAGACTGGGTGGCTTCAACAACAGCAACAACAAAAAACACATTTATTTTTCACAGTTCTGGAGCCTGGGAAGTCCAAGATCAAGGTGCCAGCAGACCCAGTGTCTGGTGAGAGCCCTCTTCCTGGTTTGCTGGTAGCCTTCTCATTCTTGTGTCCTCACATGGCAGAGAGAGCAAGCACTAATCTCTCTTTTATAATCGCACTAATCACATCCTAATGGCTCCATGGACCTCATGACCTTATCTAAACCTAATTAACTTCTTTTTAAAAAAAAATAATTTATTTATTTGTGGGTACCTAGGTGGCTCAGTCGGTTAAGCCTCTGACTCTTGATTTCGTCTCAGGTCATGATCGCATGGTTCATGAGTTCGAGCCCCCTGTCAGGCTCTGTGCTGTCTATGTGGTCCTGCCTAGAGTTCTCTTTCTCCCTCTCTCTCCCTCTCTCAGAATAATTAAAAATAATAATAATAATAAAAAAACCTTGAAAACTTTATTTATTTTGAGAGGTGGGAGGAGGGGTAGAGAGAGAGAGGGAGAGAGAGAGAATTCCAAGCAAGTTCTGCACTGTTAGTGTGGAGCTCAGTGCGGGGCTCAAACCCAGAAGCCTTGAGAAACCTGAGCTGAAATCAACACATGGATGCTCAAGAGAATGAGCCACCTAGGCACCCCATATCTAAACCTAATTAGCTTCTAATACAATCTCACTGAGGGTTGGGAGCGTCAACACATGAATTTTGGGAGGGACACAGATATGCAGTCCATAACACCTCTTAAACGGGCCATCGGTGGGGCAAAGGGATTCAAATGAGTTTATTTGAAGGAGGAAAGATCTTGTCAAACCAGATCTGCTTTGAGGGCTCTGCTAGTGTGAGGCAGAGATACAGGCTTCCAGCCACCTGAGAACAGCTCATGGACACACGTCCATATTTAGATGCATACTCACCACATCCCTCAAGGACACACACAAGTGCTTGCAGGCAGCTCAAACTAATCCTGGGTTTAGGATGACAGCTGTTTTCCTAAGGTGACACAATTTCCAATCCTTTCCCTGGCCTGCGGCACAGGCAAGCCTGTGTTTTTCCCTTCCCCTCCTCTTGCTTTCAGGTTCGTGTACAGGAAGCTTCCTGTGCAGGCAAAGTGGGGGGTCCACTGCTCTTCCTCAAGAGCAGACCCATGTACCTCTTACTCCATCTCTGGCTGCAAAAACAAAGGGACACACACTTTAAATCAGAGTTTGACCTTGGGTTGGCTACACTGAGGCTTTTGTCTGAAGTCCCCCTTGTCCAGAGTTAGATGGAGTAACCCTAGCCTGTTCTTTCTAAGCAGTGTGAGATGCATAGCAACACGCTCCATTTCTTACCCAACTTTGTATTTTCACAGCCTGGAACACACCTGACATTCAATGGTTTGTTTACAGACTGACTGACTGAATGGACTAAAAAAATATGAGTGTTCCTGAAACTAAAGGAGATTTAGAGGAATGGTGGATACCATACATTTATATTTTTAAGCAATAATAAAAATAATATACTTTCCCTGTATCATTTTGGGCTCTTAACATCTATCAGGTGAAGACTTTGTATTGATTTCTATATTTACTAAGGCATCTACTAGAATAGTACTTGGTATAAATAAATTCATCGCAGTTTCTGGTCTTCATGATCCCTAGCATAATACTTTTCCTATAGAAACATTTTCGAATAAATTAATTTTATGTCAACATACGTGTCTTAATTTTTATGTCGTTTTTTAAAGTCAGTGATCTAGAACATTCAATTATCACATCAAAACTTTCTTTGATGATGACAGACTAATCAATTACTGCTGAGCACATTCCTTATATTTTAGATCACAGCTTCGTAATTTTTTTTCTCAAACATAAAAGTTTGGCAATTGCTTTTTGATGTAACTTTTGGGTAGAGTTTTTATGAATTTTTTGTAGTGTTTCTGTTAAGAAAAATAAGAAAATTTGGTGCACAAATTCTTAACAATTCAGTGTAAAGTATGGCAGATTAGCTCAAGGAAATGTCCTTGAAAATAGAATAAAAGTTTGGAAAATAAGAGAGAAAAGATGAGACAGGGAACCGGTCTGGGGTTTCCACCATCTGTAGTGTGATCATTCCAGAAAAAGAGAGAGAGAGAGAAATAGAGGACAGGAAATTATCAAAGAAAAAAATTGAAGAAAATTGATCAGAAAGGAAAAGACACACTATGTTTACATATTGAAAGGGCCATTTAATGCCCAGCCATCTGATGTTTGTTTGTTTGTTTATTTCATAATTTTTTTTTTTTTATTTTGAGAAAGAGGACACATGAGTGAGTGGAGGAGAGCAGAAAGAGGAGAGAGAATCCCAAGCAGGCTCCACACTGTCAGTGCAAAGCCTGATGCGGGGCCTGATCCCACAAATCCTGAGATCATGACCTGAGCCGAAACCAAGAGTCAGACACTCAACTGGCTGAGCCACCCAGGCACACCCCGCCCCACTGTGATGTTTAAAAAGACCCATATTAAGGCAAATCATTGTCTCAGAACAGCCAAAACTTTCAGAAAAAGAAAAATTCACATAAAAAAAGAAAAAGAATCAAAAGTGTTACTTGTTTAGTAGTAATGGGAAACTGGAAGATGATATGGTAATAACTCCAAAATTTTGAGAACACACTATTTCCAGTCCATAATTCTATATCCAACCAGAATATCACTAAGTATGAGGGCAAAATAAAAATGCAAGGCCTTTTTTTTTAGACATGCAAGTCCTTACACTTTTAATGCCTATGCACCCTTTTTTGGGAAGCTACTGACAGGCACCCCTCCTAGAAATGAGGGAATAAACCATGGAGCCAAAAAGACACATATGATCCAGAAAACAGGATTCTGCCACCAGAGAGGAAGGATATTTGGATAATGTCAATGTAGGGGAAGCTCAGGATGCACATCAGGCAACAGGCAGCCAGCCCCAAAGGACTTCTGGACGGAAGTTCCCAAAGGGTGCCTGTGTGTGTGGAAACAAACTGATAGACCACCTGATGACACTGGGAGGACTGTCACCTCATGGTTGGAGTACTTGGGAAAAATCATATGACAGGTACATATAAAGCTAAGACATATTTTTTTTTTTTTAAATAAGAAACAATTTTTTTCCCCCAGGAAAAATGCAAACTTCTGTAAGAAAGGAAATGTGCTCCTGGTGCATCCATATCTCAGCTGTAACATTCCAATGGTCATAATAATGTCAGTATTGAATATTAATTTACCAGAAAGTGTGATAAAATGTATTAGGAAGGTGGGGAGAGGGGGGACGTGTGTGTGCCCCAGTGGTGCTGGTTTAAAAGAGTAAGTGTGCCATTCTCCCTGGTGACAAGTCAACAGAGAGCGTCTAAAGTTGACAACTAACCTGGAAGTAGCCAGATGAGCACGTTGTTCAGCAAAGTTAAGTAGCAAATACAAGAGGTGGCTAAGAATGGACAGCGGCTGCCTCTGTGCAGTAGAATGCAGGGCGGGGGGCAGCAAATGCTCTGGTTCTTTCTCCTGCTTTCTTTCTCTCTATGCATTTTCAGCAATCCTACACTGACCAGATGAGTAGAGAACTTTATCTCGAGGTCCTGGAAAGAAAGGAATGAAGCTGAGTCCATAATGTTGCCATGTAAAGCTAAACAATCTTTTTTCCTCATTATTCAAATTCTTACTAGGCTCCAACAGTATTGGGTCTTTTCAAGAGCCCAGCAGTATTCCTGAAGCAGAGATGAGATGTGAAAGGAAGAAGGTCTGACCGTAAACTAGCATTTGGCTCAACGTCTTGCAACATGGAAGCTTGCAAAGGTGTGACAGGGCATCCACATCCACCGTGGACTCATGCATTTTGGCATTGCCACCCTACAAGAAGTTTATACAACTTTTTTTGCTTTAAAGATGATTGTGAATTGACATACCCTAGGAAATCAGTGAGGAGAAGCAGTCAGTGGTATGGGAGGCTTTACTTTGCTCTGAGAATTGAGGTACAGGAGGGGCTCAGAGAAGACACAGTGCTGACATTTTGGCAAATTTGGAACTGATTTTATAACTCGGTGTCGTGCCTTTGCCTCTGTTAAGCCATTTCTTGAGTGATGCCTAGGGAATGAGCCTAGCTCAGAATCAAAGTATTTATTTTTTGTCAACTCTCCCTGCCCCTTATCTTCTCCTTCCTCCATTCCAGCATCATTTCCTGCCAGTGAGCTACTAAAGTCCTTGTCCTTCCTAGCCCACCTTCTGTGGGTCTGGACATCACCAGCTAAATGCCCGGGTGGGTAAGACCATTCGCTATAGGGACATTTTCACCCATAGGGATGCAGTTGCATTGAGATACAGTAGCTTTGGTTCCAAATATGCTCTCAAGACATCTGGCCCATTAAGGAAAATAGTATTATTTGTGAATGATTATTGCTAAGAAGGCTCAGGCACGTATTGTGTGACCTGTTAATTGAAAAATTACTCCCTGTCCTCACTTTTCTACTGCTTACCGTAGACACGATGATGCATTTGACAAACTTCTTGTAAGTTTTGTGTTACAGCTCAGCTCTGAATATGTAAAGCGGTCTGTTCTTTACCTATTCCGCATGCTCTTAAGAGAGTTGTTTTGAATGCAACATGTTTTCTTCCCTATTAAAACTACCCAAGCTTTTGCAAGTGTTGAATAAAAGAATAGACAGTAGTAGGTCTGGGTTGCATCCGGCTGCCACACTAAAGCCGGTAGGATTATTTATCCGTAAATCCTCTGAGGAGTAGCCAGTATGAGCATTGCTCACTTTTCTGTTTCTCCCAGGAATTCTGTCAAGTTTGAGCAAAGCTGCAAAATCTCCTCTTCCTATGCTTGATAGGAAAAGTTATATTTCTAGAGGCCCTTGGTGCCATTAAGACAGAGAGGCCAAAAGGATGCTTAAAAGAATGACAGGGGATAAATGTCCTAAGCCCACTTCTCAATCAGGTGTCCTACTCCCTTTGTGCAAAGAGTGGCCACTGAGAGAGGAGCTGGATAGCTCAGTCTGTTGAATATCCCACTCTTGATTTTGGCTCAGGTCATGATCTTATGGTTCATGGGATCAAGCCCCATCAAGCCCTGTGTCAGGCTCCTTCTGTGTCAGAATTCTCTCTCTCCCCCTCTCTCTGCCCCTCCCTCACTTGTGCATGCTCTTTCTCTCTCAAAATAAATAAACTTAGAAAAAAAAAAAAAGAGTGACCACCCAAAGCCATCTGCTGTTGCTGATGTCATGTGGTTGGTACTTAATACCTGTCTGGCATGTGAATTAAGGCTTGGTGAATGGCACGTAGGAGACCACATGAAGTTCTCTGAGTCCCCAGAACTCACAGTCTGCCTTCAAAAGACCTAGGTTGCTATCCCAACTCTGTCACTTTTCTTGTCCAGTGACCTTAACTTGGTTTCTCAAAACCTCAGTTTCTTTATCTGCAAATAGAGGTGATTCTAGCTACCTTTTGTGGGTAGTAATTAAGATCACGGGAGACAAAAATGTGTATGAATATATTTTTTATTTAGCCCTAATAATGGAAATGATTCATGAAAATAAATTTGTGCTCTCTGTCATCGAGACAATTTGGTATGTGTATGTTTATAATCCAGCACAAGAAATAAGGAATTATTTGATATTTGAGCATTCAGGCCAGCAGAAATAAAGTAACAACATTTTGTGTATGTAATATGAGCACAAAGTGCTTTCAGCCGGAGAAAATTTGACTCAAGTGTAAATAAGTCTCTACATATTCTAGGTTACATTGATATCCTCTCTTCAGATTTTCTGCAGCATTTGCTTTTTCTGCTATTCAGTTAGCACTTGGTTCAGTAAGGATGTGTAATTTAATAACAATTATTAACTTGAGAGAGTTCTAACTTTTCTTCTGCCAAAGAGAATTTTTACTTGGCAGCCAAGTGTACCATCCACCTCCCAGTCTGTTTCCAAAAAGTTATTTTTTTTTTAAATGTATTTATTTATTTTGAGAAACAGAGAGAGAAAGAGAGAGAGCATGCACGGACACAAGTGGGGGAGGAGCAGAGAGAGAGAGGGGCAGAGAGAGAATCCCAAGCAGGCTTTGCACTGTCAGCACAGAGCCTGACGTGGGTCTTGATCTCATGAACCATGAGATCATCACCTCAGCCAAAATTAAGAGTCAGATGCTTAACCAACTGAGCCAACCAGTCACCCCCCCAAAAGCCACTGTTTATTCTAAAAATCTATGGGAGAGAATGGAGAGGGAAGGCAGGAAGAAGAGGAGCATAAAAAGAGGATGGAGAGGAAGATTTTTCTAGGAGCTCCCTCCCTGTTCTGTAGCTAGAAATTGATGAGCAAGCATATCACATGTTTGATCTCAATGATAAGGAAATGCCTGGTGACCATTTCAGTCTTTAGACCATTTGAGCCTTTAGAGATCACAACTTGAGGTCCAACCGGAGTCTCCATGGGTCCATGCACAGTAAGACCAGCAGAATGAGTCTGTGTCTTGAACTCTGGAGATGGGGTGCTGGACCCAGAAAGATGAGACAACCATGACAGAAAAAAGAGCACTGGGGTTGTTGATGCAGCTGCAGGTAGGACATTGACTTTGGCTGGCACACCTATATTCACATTTTGAACTTCAGGCTGCTTTTCTAAGTCCTTGTCGCCATTAAATGCTATTCCTTTCAAGAGGGTCCGTCCGTTATATTAAGTCCTGAATTTGTTACACTTTTAAGGTGCTTCATAAAGGAAAGTGTTTTTTTTTTCAAGTGCAGCTGTCTCAGTAACTCTAAAACCTGATGCATTTTGATTTAAAGTTAAAGCTCAGATTGCTTAAAACAGGCAGTTATTTGAGATCATGACTTGTTTCCAACAAACTCTTAAAGAATAAAAGTGATTCACATGATACAGGGGAAGGGGAACTGGTCAAATATTGAAACTAATGTTACCGGAAGCTGGGCAGAAATAAAAAAGGGAGGGTCGGGGCTTGGAGGGGGACCAAGGGACAGAGACCCTTCCTGGACCCCATAATGGGCATAGCTCGCCGACACATGCAAGGTAAAGCCCATGCTCCTAAATATGGCAGATACAAGCTTGGAACCCCACCTACCTTTTCCGCTCCATCTTTCTGCATTGCCCCTTGCTTGTGTCCTATCTCTGAGCTCTAGCCACCCTTAAGCAGCCACGTCTCTATCACACTCTTTCATGCCTCTGTGCCTTTATATGTTCTATTTCCCTTTCTCGGGAAGCTCAATTCTTTTCTTTCTGAAGCTTTCTATATTCTTCTTTAAGAATTAGCAAAATAGCATGTCTCCCATAGACATTTCTCTAGTTCCATTTCCAGTCACATCCCAAGGAAAAGCGGTTGTTTTCCTATTTGTAATGTCGTTCTGGAGCCAAAATGCCAAGTTTGACTCTTATCTACCTCACTTCATGCTTTGTGATCTTGCAGAAGTTATTTAATCTCTCTGTGTTTCAATTTCCCCAATTGATCACAGGGATAATAACAATGATAATACTGCCACTTATAAAATTTTAATGAGGATAAGGTTCTTAGAAAGTTTACTGGAATCACATTGTAACTTAATAAGTGCTAATTATTTATTCTTTTTATTATCATTTATTATTGCTACTACCATTACCATCATCATATATACCTCCCTAGGGCTTTCATTTACATAAATATTATTCACATAATTATTATTGTTTGTGTTGGTCTGAATCTCATCTATTTTTAATCCTCAGGACTTACCATAATATTTGGCATGAAGCCATGTCCAGTAAATATTTCTGAATTCCAATTATTGGGCGTCTATGGTTTTTTTTTCCTTATCAGATGATTAGTTCCTTGAAGTGTGTTTTCTACTTTATAACAGTCTTTAGGGATGCTTTCCCAGTACCCTGAACATAATCAGCACTCAGAAGTCTACTGAAGAAACCAGTGAATTAATGAAGAATGTATAGAAGTGACTATTTAGATATTTGCTTCCAGAAGGCAGGGCAGACCACTGGTGTAAGGGGAGACTTAGTCCCAGCTTGTCATGCAGGGTCAACTGGAGAACGAAAAGCCCATACTTTGTTCCAGTTCTTTGCTTCCTAAGCTTCTGCCGAAATTAAAAGGCAGGCAGGATGTAGTGTTAAGGATGAAGGTCTGCCTTCTGAGCCTGCAGCCAGGGTGCAGAAGCCATAAGGGACAAATTCGGGATTCATGTGGGGACCATTAGATGGACTAGATGACTAGCATGTTCTCTGTAAATCCAAGAGGTAAGATTTTGTGCCCCACAGCTTAAAACATCTGTATTTCCACAAAATTGGGCTCTTACAATTAAAGTTTCTCTTCCTCCACAAACCATCTAGTGGACATGATTTGATTGGATGTTTCCTTATGTTACATTTGTCAGATTACAAATAGCTTAAAGTCATAATTTTCCTCAATGAGGGATTAGACTGAATGAAACACTTTGATCCAACTTCTAACTGAGAGAATGTATTTCCATGAAGGTATTGTTTGCACCCCAAGAGTGTGGTGTGCTTTTGATCCATTTCCCATCCTCTTTGAGGAAGAACATTCTGAACTTTGGGTTGATTATTTAACAGCTCTTCCTATTAAATATTAGTTCTTTAAAGGGACACTTGTTAAGCTGTTTGAGCCCTGAATTTATGTTTTGTTTAAAGAGTGCCTTTTAAGGTTTAGATTAAGAGATTTGGGGGGAATGGTTTAAGTCAAAAAATGAGAAGTTATTTGAGCTCAAATTTAACCTTTAAAGACTTTGCCAGCGACCCAGAATGCACACAAAAAAATGTGGGGTCTTTATAAATGGAATGTTAGACTCTTTATTTTTCTTCTGTGAGATGTTGGAAATGAAAAGTGAAAATGGAAAGATAAATGAAGAGGGGATTTTGGAAGTTCTTCATCAAGGAACCCAGTCATTGACTGAAACATCAAGGGAAGTAGAGCAGATGCCTCTTAGAGATGCCTCAGACAGGCTCAAATGCCCAGGAAGCATGGCTTCCCGAAGCCCTTTCCGTGATACTTTACCCACCACTAAAGCTTTGCTTTAGTACCTGCCACTGCCTCTACTAGCTGCCTTTCTCCCAAGCTGAAGGAAAGACCCCTGTATTCATTTAATGTCCATATTCCCTTCTAGCCCTGGTATATTATGGGATAAAGACTCGCCTAAAAGTGAGAAGACAGTCATTTTATTCACTAAGGGAGTGTTTCGTGAGAACCCACAGTGCTATATCTAGCACTGTGATTGGTTCTGGAAGTTCAGGGATGGCATGGCTCAGGCACTGTTGGGTGCTCCTAGAACAGTTTCTTTTTCCTCCTGGACCTTTAGGTAACCGTGCTTTTTAGACCATTTGTGGTCAGGTGAGACCACATGCCTAGATGATGCCTAACAGATTTGAGTAGAAGCAATATGAGCCACCTCCAGACTAGGCTCCTAAAATACCTTGTGTGATCTTACTCTTGACGTCTCTTTCACCATCTCTAGCTGAAAGCAGAATATCTAGAAAAGGAATCCAAGGCTAAGAATTATCTTCGTCTCCATGTCAGAAAGTCTGGGTTCTTGAATTACCATGTGGATGGGAGCCACCTGGGGTAACTGTCTGCCTAGAAACATCTGCATGGGATTTTGTGTGATTAAGCAATGAACTTTTATGTTGTGAAGCTACTAGATCTCATAGTTGATTTATTACTGCAGCAGTTATATTATGTTTTCTGACTAATAGAAATGAGTAAAATACAGATCTTGTCTTCAAGGAATTAACTTTTTGGTTAGAAGAAGCATATAAATAAAAGATTAGAAGATAAAATGATTAGTATAGCAAATGAGATATAGGACATGATGAAACTAGAGAAGGAAGTGAGATGGGTTGATGACAGTGATAGACTTTCTGGAGGAAACCCACCATTGTGTATTTCTTGCAAGTGCGGGTGTGTTTGGGGTGGCGGTTGTAGGTGGAGAGAAGAGGAGGATGAGAGGCAGGTCAGTGTTGCTGGAGCAGGAAAGATGACGTTGCTCATGGTGACACATGGGGCTGGAGAGCAAAGCAGACAACAGACCTTACAGAGTCTTACACATCACGCTGGGGACCTGAGCTTTTTGAGATCAGTGCTATTCCAAGTGGTGATGTCAGAAGCTTGTGTCAAGATGTACGTCAACACTTCGCTTCTTTCATGGAGAATGTCTTGCTATTTCAAAAAAAAACTGAAATAAGTAACAAGCATAGTGATATAGTTGATTCCCATTCTGGCATGAGCTTCTTCTCTTATCACATCCAGCAAACTGCTCACTCATCTGACGGCCACAATTAAGTGGCCCTGCTTTGGACAAATTATGCTGCTTTCTGTGGATGATGGGTGTGAAGGGCGTATATCCAGGGCAGGGACCACTTTAGGGGCATGAGAAGTAATTCCAGAGGAAGATGATGAACACCTAAACTGGGGCAGTGGTGGTACCCGTGCACAGGAGGGAATGGATTGCGGACATATTAGTGCAGGAGCAGAGCACGGTATACACAGCGAGGGAGAGAGAGAATTAAAAGCTAGGTTTGTCTGGCAACAAAACCTATGCTCTCTTTACCATCCTACGTTGTACAATGATTTGAAAGAGAGATAAGGCACCAGGCAGAATGTGAATTGAATTTTGGTAGTAGATCATTTATAAGGGCCATCCTTGCTGTATTTTCATAGGCAATATCCTTTAATAAAAGGCAGAATGTTCCTTTTGAGGAGCATAAACAAAATTCAATGCAAGGGCTTTGAACTAATCTGACATTAGGTATATAAAAAAAGACCAGGTTGATCAGCAAGTGACAGGGACATAGGGAACTTTTATAAAGACTAAAAAAAAAAAAAAAATCAATACTAGCATAACAGTTTACAGAGGCAATGCATTTTTTTTTTTTTTTTTAGTTCTCTGAAAAATCTCTGAAGATGAGCGTACTAGTCGATAGTTGTAGAAACTCTTGAGGACATAATTCTCATTCAGTACAGATAAGCAGTTATCCAAAGCCAATTATCTGATATAATAAGAAAAGAGCTCATGTTTTCGCCAAGTGTCTTCCTTTGAGTATGTTTTAGGAATAATTATTTTCAAAGTTCAGCAGGTTATCAGGGGGATTTTCTGCTTCTAATCAGAGAGAAAAAGGGGAAGAAGATTTTGAATATATAACAACATGTTTAAAGAACCAGTGGTGTTACTGGGCTTTGTGGAACTGGGTAAAGAGGTATGGCCAGCATTTTTGGAAGCTCCCTAATTTAGGTATCCAGGCTTTTCTATATACTCCTTCTGGTTCAGATGCTCTATGTTCAGTAGTCTTGCAATTTCTTCTTATGCCCCCAAATAGTCTTTTTGGAGATAACCTACCTTATAAAGTGTTAAAAAATACAATGTTTTAGATATTATCAAGTCCAAATATTCTATTTTACAATTAAGAAAGGAAGTAGGGGTCTTGCCCAACATCACAGTTAGGGTAAGCTGTGACCGCAGCCCAGGTATCCTAGCCTCTAGTGCAGTGCAGTTTCTGCCACCCTGCATCTGGAATGTAAACTCAGTGCAAAACGGGGCTTTATCTTAGCCACTGTTCTATCCCCCAAAGAGCCTAGAACACTGCCTGGCACAAAGGGTGTGTTGGCTGTGCAATTCGAGTAATGGACCAAGTGTGTGTTTTAGGATTCCTACAGCATGGAAAAGCTTAGTATGACACTTGGGGAGGTGCCGGTTTCCCCATCCATTCTAGATTCACCAGGCTGTCTTAGGGGCTATTCAGCACCATCCCCAGTTCACAATTGCCCAAGGATTTGGGAGTAGCCCAGCCCCATGGTGGCAGGAGAATGGGGAGCCCAGGGCCTCTGCACTCGGGCAAGCTGGCTTTACTCCTGCTCTGATCTGGATCTCATTCTCCCTCTACCTCGATTCAGGGATTGAAGATACTTCTTTATTTTTTAATATTTATTTATTTTGAGAGAGAGAGAGAGAGAGAGAGAGAGAGAGAGCGAGTGAGTGAGCATGGGTACAAGTTGGAGGATAGGCAGAGAGAGGAGAGAGAGAATCCCAAGCAGTCTCTGCACTGTCAGGGCAGGGCCTGATGCAGGGCTTGATCTCACAAACCATAAGATCATGACCTAAGCCGAAAACCAGAGCCAGATGCTCAACTGACTGAGCCATCCAGGTGCCCCGAGTGATTGAAGCTATTTTGTGATAACCTGAGGCCTAAGTCTCTGTCTTGATTTTTTGCTCATTATCTCTGTTAGTCAGACTAATCTAGGCTTCAGTACAATAACAAATAAGCCCAATATCTCAGTGGCTTAATACATAAAGGTTCATACCTTATTCATGAGTCTGGCAGCTCTCTACAACAATTTCTTCTCAAGCAGTGACTTAAAGGAGCTCAATTTCTTGCATCTTGCAGTTGTACCATGTGGAAAACATGACTTCCAGTTCAGTTGGCAAGGGAAGAGTGGGCAGGAGGGTTGTGCTCTATCTCTTAAATGCATTAGTTTGGAAATGACACACATGGCTTCTGCTCAATGCCCATTGACCATAACTAGTTGCATGGCCTTCTCTAACTTGCATGGAATTTAGGAAAGCATACACATTTTAGTAAGTAATAAAGAACTTTGTGAAAATGAGATCAGGCAAATAAATGAGAAATCACTGATATTTTCATCTTTTTTTCCTTCCTTAAAAAAATCTTGTAACAAGTTGACTTTGCACAGTGGAATGTTCTTTGTGTCTTAACAAGACATAAAACAGAAGTGTTGGTGGATCTAGGAAATATAATGGGTGAGGCTTTAGGTTCTTGAGAAGTTTGCTTGCTCTGGTAAGTGCTCTGAGATTAGGTCACATGAGTTGTCTCATGGAGTAATAAAAGGTAGCATGGCTGAGCTGATCCCAAGTTGGCTGACTATTCAGTTCAGACAGAGCTAAAGAAAAACAGTTGCCCAGTGGCCTTTCAACTCTTCTCCTTTCCTGTTATTTCTTCAGCCATTTATAGTCTCGTGTCTGGACAGAGCTGGGCCAAAGTTTGGCAGGGTTTGAGGTAGATAAATCATTTGCAGACTAGCAAGGGCTTTGCAGCTTTACCAGGAAAGGGAAATTGGAAGCTTGGATTGGAGTAGATCAGTGTCTCCTTCTACTGGCCAAGCATGCTTTCCTTTTAACCCCCATGGAAGCCAAAGCACAATGTTAGAATCGCACATGCTACACCTAGGTGTTTGGTGGAAAGGCTCTAAGGATTCCCTTCAGGCAAAACAAATGGCAGTTGGACATGATGTGGATGACGTGGGGCGTTGCAACTGGATGAGCGGAGCGTGATGCCTGCCTTAGTGTTTTCTAGTTGCATCTGTTCTTGAATAGGATTGGCTACTGAAAGAAGGCTTTGTTTTCCACTTTTACATAAAGTCAGACTTACTGTTGCACCTGATAGAAAACAGAGGGGAGAAAACCAACGATAAGTCCTTTCCTCTTTCTCCTCCACCCATTCCTTCATCTTGTATCTAACCAGTTATTCCAACCTCACAGTGTGACTCAGAATATCTCCGCAATCTGATTTATACTCCCTACGTGATTGCCTTTGCCTTAGGTTCAGGCTCTACTATAGCTCATTTAGAGTATTTTAATAGCATCCTGGTCTTACTACCTCCAGTCTCAATTTAACTAGTTTGTTTTTATTCTTCTATTCAGAGTGATATTTCAAAACCCAAATATAATCATGTCACAGATATGTGTAAAATTTTTCAATGGTTTTTGATCATCTGTGGAGTAAATTCCAACCTGCCTGTTGTGGTTCATATGGCTTGTTGTGATGTGACTGCTGGTTACCAGACTGTCTTATACCCATTTGTGCCTCTGCTCTTTCCCCTATGTTCTACCCAGAATGCTGTTCTTACTTGTTCATCTTGCAAACACTTTAATCTTTTAGGATTCTGACAATATATCACTTCCCTTAGGGAAACTTTCTAGATCCCTTCAGTTTGGTTAGAAATCCTGTATCAGGGCTCTCATAGCATTTGTTCCATTGAACCATCATTTTTAACATGCTCAGAATCTTCGTGTAGGCACTGAACCTCTTGAAGGCAGGAGCCGTATTTCTAACTTTGTCTCTATCATGCATGGCTTTGTTTTGGGACCCTCTATTGTGTTCTGTTGATCTATATATTTATTATTATGCCAACATCACACTGTCTTAATAACTGTAGCTTTATAGTAAGTCTTGGAATCAATTAGTGTAAATGCCACATTTTGTTCTTTTCAAAGTAGATATGGCTATGTATATGTGAAAAATTGTCATGACTGGAGCCATTTAAAGTATTCCCAGAGCACTCACTGCAGAGAAACTGCCTTACCTGCCTTTGTTTGGACTGGACCAAAATCTGTGGAGTGGGCAAAACAGCATTTGTTTTACAAGCAATTGTTAAAGTCAGCACGACAGTGGGCATACTGATCGATCATAAGACTGTTGGCTGTGGACTTACTGAAGACAGAATAGTTAATGAATTCATATCAGGAATGGTTTCCTTTGTTGACATCAATAGAATAGTTGATCAACGTGTAACCAAAAGTGGCTCAGCCTGTTAGTGCGAATTGACAATACTTCTTCTCTTTTATTCAAGACATATAATTGCCCCTCTTCCTCTTTCTTATAAGATCCCCTTGCTTTCACTTCCTAGGTGGGACACTATTTGGGTTTCTAGCTGAATCTGTGCTCCCTGAATTTCAATTCTTTGATCCCAAATAAGTGCTTGTTTGCCTCTCATTATGGTTCTTTATTTTCAGTTGACATGTCACCCTATAAATTCAAAATCAGCTTGTCACTTTCAATAACTGAAACCTCTTTGGGATTTGGATTTGGATTGTATTTAATCTATGGATCCATTTGGGGGGGGGGGTATAGACACCTTACCAATATTGAGTCTTCTGACCTAGGAACATGGTGTATCTCTCCATTTATTTAGTTCATCATTCATTCTCTCAGAAATGTTTTGTAGATGACAGTATATAGCTCTTCATATCTTTTGTCATTTAAAAAAACACTAATATGCAAAAACTCAAATCTAGGAAACAAATAAATCCAGAGAGGATTCTTTGCTTTCCAGTTGGGTTCAATGAAAGGTTCTTAAATACAAGCAAATCCCACACTGGAAAGAATGCATCAAAGAGTAAGTGCTCAAACACACTCTGGACAACTGAGTGCCTGCTGTGATTTAGAGAATTTGCATCAATAGCAACTTCCCTGAATCCAAAGAATACTGGAAGTAAAGGATGCCTGCATTCTGTTTACCTCACTCCTCCATGGCATTTGTTTTGGTTCTTTGCAGGCAAAAATTTGCATTTTTCTGAACCTGGTACTCTGCGCCAGACAGAATCCACATCTGGGAGAGTAAAGCTGGGTTTAGTCGCAGTGACTAGGGCCTGGGATCCCCTGAGCCCGTGAGTTCCTATCAGCCTGATGACTCCTACAAATGACTCCGTCCTGCCCACACAGAGCCAGACTGTGCATGTGGGATGAGACCTGGCTCCGCCAGTCAGGCATAATTTATGGGCGACTACAGAAAGCAGAAAGTCTTAGGCTAGACTGATAAGACAGAGGGAGACACAACCTCAGAGCTATGCCAATACCTACCAGGCTGTGAGAAGGTCACAGCCATGGTCCTGTTCATTTTGCACCTGCGTACAAGTGAACCTTCATAGAGTTCAGTTCAGCTATGCCTGACTCCCATCCCAGCTCAAAAGCCTCTAGTGGCTCCCATTTACCCACTAACTAGTTCAAATTTCTTTTTATGACATTTAAATCCCTTTACAATCATCCTCCAAATACCTAGCAGGCCTGGTATCTGGTGTATTCTCTGCATTTATTCTGCCCCTTAGTCATGTTGGAGTGTATGCAAGTCCCAACAAATGGCAGAATTTTTTTCTCACTTTTGCCACTGCAGTTCTGTCTGTGTGGAATGATCTCACTCTCCTACTTTATGTATTCTTTTGCTTTCTGAGAGCTTTCTGCAATTTCATCTTCTGCTTATTGTGTTGAAATTTTCATTTCTACTATCCACCCAATCCATCCAGCCCAGGCTGTTGGAATAACATTCCTAAATTACAGCTCTATTCATGAGCCTACTAAAAAAAAAAACTTGTGGTTCCATTCTAAGGCTGAAAGATGAGGCAGAACTTATTAGCTTGATATTGGGACTCTTCAAAATCCACTTTCCCATGCCCCAACCTATTTTGTTTACCGAGTTTCTTACTCTGAGTGCACGACGCTGGGATGGATACCCCTGAGTCCTTCTCTAGCACTTAGCCATTGGTTGTTCTCACCTGTATATCATATTTTGTTGCAGATTGTGGTGTGTGTGTGTCACTGTGTCTATATCCCTACTAGACTGTGGGCTTCCTATGGCCAGCACCTATTTGGTTCATCCTATATAGCCTCTTCAGGACCAAACACACTGCTTCCCATAGTAGATGCCTAATTAATAATTGCTGGTGATGCATAACAAAGAAGTAGAAGAGAGGATGGTCTGGTTGGGTATTGATCAGGGAATTACATGAGCCTCCTACTTGGAAGCTTACAACTTGGACCTGGCTGGCGGTGATAAGAACAAATGAGTGCCTTTTCGGTTCCATTTAACAGATATATGTGGATCACCTCAAGGTTAGATTTTAAAATGTACTATTAAATACTGATCCCAGAGGAAGAAATGCAAATTCATGTTCCACTAATGCCTGCCGGTGAGATATGAAGTTTGGGCCAGCTTTCTATGATTTAATGAGCTGTGAAAGAGGACCTCACAATCTTCCATCTGCTGCCCTGGGCTTGTGGTCACAATCATGACATAGCCAGACTTCATCAGCAGTTATAATGAAGACCAGCAAGTGCCCAGTCAGCACAGAGAAGACCAACTGAAGGTCAGGCAAAGAATAAAAGGAAAGAACATCACTTTCGGCCCATCGAAGAAATTTTCAGCTGTTGGGCATTCCTGAGACTGTCTGTTCACAGGGCTTTCACTGCCTTTGTACGCACCTGTTTCATGCTGTGTGCCATGCAGAAGTCACAGGTCACACACATGAATTAGACTCTAGGAGCTACAGGACAGCCATTTAAGAAGGTCCCTCACATTTATGGACAACTTTACACTTTTCCTTTCAATAAACTTGCCTCTAACATTAAATGTTAATATAAAGATATAAAAAAGAATAATAGTTGTATCCTACACTCAGACATAATTGTAAAAATTGTGCTAAAATTTTCATCCCTTTATCTATGTATGCCTGGGTACTTTTCAGTAGTTGAGAACATAAGGTGCATTCTTCTTTTTCACTGACTTTGTAACACAGGCATTTTCCCACATTAATACATAGGCATGTCACAGCTTTTATTCCATTCAAAAAAAAATAGGGTATAATTTACACACAGTAAAATTCAGTCTTTTTTAGTGTATAGCTCTTGTGAGTTTGACGAGCATGTGTAGTTACATAACTACCACAGTAAGATATGGAAACAGTTTTATCATCCTCCCAAATTTTCCTGTGCCCTTTTGTAAGCAATCACCCAAGCTCCAGATCCTGGCATCCACAGATCTGTTATCTATTGTATAGCTTTGGTTTTGCAAGAATTTCATATAAATAGAATCTGTAGTATAAACTTTTGGGTCTGGCTTCTTATACTCAGCATAATGCACTTGAGAATTATACATGCTGTTCTGTGTAACCAGTTTGTTTATTTTTAATGCTGAGTAATATTCCATTGTATGGATTGACCGTTCTTTATCAATTCCCTGGTTGAGGTGCATTTGGGTTATGTATGAACTGACTTAGATTTTGGCGGTAATATATTAAAAATAACCACTATAAACATTCACATAGAGGGTTTTGTATGGACATAGGTTTTCATTTCACTTGAATAAATACCTTGAAGTGGATTGCTGTGTCATATGGTAAATGAATATTTAACTCTATAAAAAAAATCCACCCACCCAGAGCCCAGATTTTGATTTATAATACCATTCTCTAATAAAAGGAACCAGAGCTCTTTGGATAAATAGCTAATTCTAAGACTAGAGAAGGAAATATATAATACATAATAATATATATGAACTTGGAGCATTGATGGGATTATGTCCAAGGGGCATTAGGGCCAGCTGAAAGACCTCCCAGTGGCCAAAGGTGGGACAGTATGAGCAACAACATAAATAAATTAGATTGTAACCCAATGTGTAAAAGAAATATTCATGTGTCTATACTAATATGAATAAATGATTGAATAAATTAATAATTGGGGAGGAAAAAGACAAATCTCCCATGCAGAAGGATTCCAAATAAATTATGTGGATACTCCACTGTAAAGAGAAGCCTAACTCCCCACTCTTAAAGTATGGGCTATCTGTGGTAGCTTCCTCCAAATTGTACAGTATGGCAAGGGGAGGGTAGCAAAAGAGTAATTTAAAAGCTGAGAAACCTGAGAAACACTACCTCAGTCAGGTGTCAAGGTCAAATCAACAATAAATAATAATGTTGATTATATATAGGTTTGATATGATGTGATAAAAATGGCAGTTTCTCTCGGTGATTGGTCTACCCAAAATCCCATAGCCTCAGTCTAATCATGAGAAAAACATCAGACAAATACCAATAGAGAGGCATCTTACAAAATACCTGACTGGGGTGGCTGGGTGGCTCAGTCAGTTAAGCCTCCGACCTGGGCTCAGGTCATGATCTCTTGGTTTGTGTGTTTGAGCCCAGCATTGGATTCTGTGTTGACAGCTGGGAGCCTGGAGCCTGCTTTGGGTTCTGTGTCTCCCTCTCTCTCTGCTCCTCCCCCACTCATGCTCTGTCTTTCTCTCTCTCTCTCTCTCTCTCTCATATATAAATAAACATAAAAAAAACCCCTGATGTGTACTTAGAATAGTCAAGGTCATAAAAACAAGGCAGTTCTGAGAAACTGTCATGGCCAAGAGGGGCCTTAGGAGACATGATGACTCTGTGTAATATGATATCCCTAGATAGGATCCTGGGGCTAAAAAAGACATTAGGTGAAAAATAAAGAAATCTGAATAAGATATAGACTTTAGTTGGTAGCAATAAATAAATATTGATTCATTAATTGTAACAAATGAACTATAGTAATGTAAGATATTAATAATGGGGGAAACTATCTTCAGGGGTAGAAAAGAACTCTATTATCTGCTCAATTTCTCTCTAAATCTAAAAGTCATTTTAAACAATAGAATCTATTAATTAAAAAAAAAAACCTGCCAAACTACTTTCAAAAATAACTGTATCATGTTGTGTCTCCATCATCAATGTATGAACGTTTCAGTTGCTTTACGTCTTCAGTAGCACTTAGTATGGTCAGTTATTAATAGGTATAAAATATCTTCTTTGTAGAGTTTCTGTTCAACTATTTTTCCATCTATATTTTTGGGGGGTTGCTTGTTTTCTTATTTTTGAGGATTGATAATATTTAAAATATATGTTCTGGATACAAGACTTTTATCAGAAATGTAATGTGCAACTTTGTTCTCATTTTTGTGACTTGTTTTTTCATTCTCTTGAAAGTGTCTTTTGAAGAACATAAATTTTTTAGTTTATTTATTTATTTAGAGAGAGAGCGAGAGTGAGAGAGAGAGAGAGAGAGAGAGAGCGCGAGCATGCAGAAACGAAGGGGCAGAGAGATAGGGAGGGAGAGAATCCCAAACAGGCTCTGTACTTCAGTGTGGAGCCTGAAATGGAGTTCCAGCCTATGAACCACTGTGAGATCATGACCTGAGCTGAAATCAAGAGTTGGACACTTAACTGACTGAGCCACCCAATTGCCCCTGAAGAACATAAATTCTTAATTTTTATGAAGTCCGGTTAATCAATTTTTCTTTTATGGATTGTGTTTTTGATGGTATATTGTTGGAGGAGGTCATCAAGAGGACAGGGCTTCTGGTTGACCTGTGAGCCACACCCAGGCAATCAGAGGCTCCTTACTCCCTCCCCTGTCCTTGGAATGTACGTTTCACCCACCATTCCCACACTAGGAGCTGTTCAAGGAAGTAGCCTTGAAAGAGTAAGGTGTTGAGACCATCTGCACTGAAAACGTGACTGAACCCAGTTAAGGCCTCTATAATAAACTTTTAAGGTTCTGCATGGTGGATGCAGGGATCTACTCATTTTGTGGGCACCCAAGTCAAGCCTTCTGTGTTAGTTCCCTTGTTTATTAAATCTGCCACTTACCAATGTGAAGTGGTCTCTCCTTGACCTTCATATATGGAGGCTAGTTTGTGAACCAACGTGTATCTAATAACTCTTTACTTAATCCAGGGTCACAAAGACATTCCCCTAGAATTTTTATAATTTCAGGTTTTACATTTAGGTTTATGATCCATTTTAAGTTAATTTTTTTGTATAGGTTGTGAGATATGAATAATGAGGTTTTTGGGGTTTTGTTTTTGTTTTTGATTTTTGCACATGGATAACCAATTGTTCCAAGTGACATTTGTTGAAAAGACAGTTTTGTCTCCACTGAATAGCCTTTATGCCTTTGTTGAAAATCAAGTGACCATATATATTGGCTTCATGATGGACTATTTTTTTTAAGTTTATTTATTTATTTTGAGAGAGAGTGTGAGTGGGGGGAAGGGCAGACAAGGAGGGAGAGAGAGTCCCTCTGACAGTGCAGAGCCTGATGTGGGACTTGAACTCATGAATCATGAGATCATGACCTGAGCTGAAATCAAGAGTTGTATGCTAAACCAACTAAGCCACCCAGGCACCCCTGAACCATATCTTTTTGTTTCAGTTATCTATAAGTCTATCTTTATGCCAATACCTCACTGCCTTAATGACTATAGCTTTATAATAAGTCTGCAAATCAGGTATTATGAAAACTGCAACTTTGTGGTCTTTTTGAAAAAATAATGTTTATTTGGTTCCCTTGCTCTTACATACAAATTTTAGAACCAGCATGTTGATTTTTGTAAAAATACTGTTAGGATTTTTAATGGAACTGTATTGACTCTATAGATTACTTTGTTCTGCTTGCTTTGGATTTGTTTTGCTTTCTTTTCTAGTTTCAGATAAAACCTTAGATCATAGGTTTGAGGCCTTTTGTCCTTTTCTAATACACACCTTGAATGCCACAAATGTCCTTCAATGTACTACATTTAATATGTTACACACATTTGGATGTGTTAGGTCTCCATTTTTACTCTCAAACTATTCATCTGAGTGCCTTCAGCCAAACATTAGAATCACCTATGGAGCTTTCAAAAATACCCATGTGCACTTATTCCCAAGGCCAAATGAGTCAGAAAATCTGGGAGTGGGGCCCAGGCATTGCTTAGTTTTAATAGCTCCTTAGGTGATTTTATTTTATTTTTTTTTACAATTTTTTTATTGTTTATTTTTGAGAGAGAGAGAGAGAGAGAGACATACAGACAGACAGAACACGAGTCAGGGGAGGGCAGAGAAAGAGAGGGAGACACAGAACTTGAAGCAAGCTCTAGCCTCCACGTTGTCAGAGCAGAGCCCAATGCAGGGCTCGAATTCAGGAACCGTGAGATCATGACCTGAACCCAAGTCGGATGCTTAATGGAATGAGCCACCCAGGCACCCCTCTCCTTAGGTGATTTTAATGTTTACTTAAGATTGAGAATCCCAGGACGCCTGGGTAGACTCTGTCTGTTAAATGTCTGACACTTGATTTTGGCTCAGGTTGTGATCTCATGGTTCATGGGATCAAGCTTCACATTGGGCTCAAACTTCACATCAGGCTCTGGGCTGAACAGCATGGAGCCTGCTTGGGATTCTCTCTCCCTCTCTCTTTGCCCCTTCCCCATTTTAGTGCTCTCTCTCTCTCTCTCTCTCTCTCTTGAAATTAATACATAAACTTAAAAAAAGAAAAGATTGGGAATCTCTGCTCTAGCCTTATTGAAAGTAATTCCCAAACTCTTGTGTGCAAATGCTTAGCTGAATGCTTGCTAAAAAATTCATATTCCTGCACCCACCACTGGAGATTTTGGTTCAGCCAGTATACATGATGGTCAGTGAAAGCTAAATTTTTAAAAAATGTAGCCCATGTGATGCTGATGCATGTGGGCCTCAGACTACACTTAGAGAAAATCTGCATTAGAAAATCCATAAAATAAGAAATGAGCCCCTGCCGTGGTAGCAGCTGGATGCATTTCAAGCAGCAAAAAATAGCCGAGTACAGTCGGCACTCTTGGAGAGGGTGCCTCCCCCCAACTCCCCTGCTGTCATGGAGCAAGTCTATGATGGCAAAGAAATTTTCTTTGCTGGGAATAACTGGGATGGCTTCACACCTGCAACTGCCACCCTTAACATCATTTTTCAAGGCCAAGTAAAAATACCTTCATAGAGTTCAGGTCTTTGCTCATGCACTTTGCTCTGTCTAAATGCCTCTCTTTTCATCTAGCTGACTCCTACTCATCCCTGCTACTCTGTCCAGGAAGAGTTCTTTGATCCTGTCTCCACAGTAGAAGTTTCCAGACTTCCCCAGTCTAGATCAAGCACCTTTCTTGAGGGACCTCATGACCTCTCTCCTTGTTACTATCAAGGGTTAATCATCTACTTACTCATCTGCATCCATCACTAAACCCTTCAGAACAAGTCTAGTCTGTCTTCTCTATCTTTTTTTTGTTTATTTATTTTGAGAGAGAGAGAGAGAGAGAGAGAGAGAGCAGGAGAGGGGCAGAGAGAGAGGCAGAGAAAGAATCCCAAGCAGACTCCACACTGGCAACGCAGAGCCCGATGCGGGGCTCAAATTCACAAACTGTGAGATTATGACCTGAGCCAATATCAAGCCAATATCAATTTGGGCGCTTGACCAATTGAGCCACCCGGGCACCCCAGTCATCTTCTCCATCTTCAGGGCATAGCCTAGGTTTGGCCATAACACACCCTCAGGAAGTGTTGCTGAGCTGATCTAAACTGAGTGCCTTCCAACAGCGGACATCCCACCATTCTGCGTTCCTGTTGGTTTCAGTGTAGGATGCGGTCAGGATAGTGACTGCCCACATGTTCTGCATCGACAACCCACTGTCTAGAACCTAATCAATATTGGAGGTGGGGTGAGGCTTAGAGTAGGTGAGGAAGCTCAAGCTCTCTGCAAGTCTTCAGCCCAGAGTCTGGCAAATAATAACTGCTCAGAAATATTGTCTGATTGAATGAAATAAGAAAACAAAGAGGGAAAAAAATGCGGACTCCCCTCCCCACCCCCCCACTCCCCAAGCCTGGAATCATGAAAGAAAACCTTGCTTAATGAACCATTTGTTGGACTCTAATCACTCTGAAATATCCAAACCCAGTTCCAGGCTTTCTAAGTAGAAGAGACTTAGAATCAGAGAAGGACTTACTTTTGTTTCCCCAGGAAATAAGATAAATGAGAATATTATTCTGAACATTCCAGTTAATGGGCTAATGTAATGAGCATTGGTGGGTCAAATTATGTAGCTGTAGAAACAAGTGTTTCAAATTCTGCCAACAAAGAAGTTTAATCGCCCCAACAGAAGCTTAGTTTTTAAGGCCTTTAGAAACATCACTTACAAGGAATCAAGTTGATAAATACAGTATTTCTCGATGCACAATCTCAATCCCAGGGCACTTTTTTGTCACAGCATGCCATATTTTGCTGTAGGCACTTGTAAATAATAAAATTGCTTTCCTTAAAAAAATAATAAAAATGCTTGCACATTCCCCATGGCTATTCAAAGTAGAGATAAGTTTTTTTTCATATAGAAATGAATGCCTGAGTTATTTTTTAATCTGAAGAATGAAGTAATGTCCTTTTCCATGTAACATCAGTTAAAGAGCAAGGTAGTAGGATTGTCTTTGTGAACTACAGGGAGGATGGACCAGTTAAGCCCTGAAGTCTAGGGCAAGAGGGGGAGAGTTGAGGATAGTTGAGCTGGGTGTCTGAAGAATACCAAGCAGGACTGATTGATGAGAACTTCATTCATTCAATCAGAAAATATGTATCAAGTACCCAGTACATGTCAGCTACTGTGTTAGAAGCTGAATGATGCCAGAGATTTCACAAAAGTGATTATGGGGTAGAAATCTATAGAGCTAGAAACAGGAAGAGCTCTGAACAAAGAAATCTGGTTTTGATTCTGTGAATGCCTTAGGTAATTTCTTGCCATTTCTGGGCTCTAGTTTCTAAATGGGAAAGGGGCAGATGAGATTAGACCACACAATCTCCAAGGTCCCATCCATCTCTGTCATTGAGGTATCACCAGGCTACTGAAAAATGAAAATATGCGTCGATGATTTCAGTGTGGGTGTTCAATGCATTAAGGTTCAGTATGGAAACTGCTTACAGCACTGGGATAAGGGAGAGAGAGCGTTCATGATTCTTTTTGAAGCTGGTGTGGGAAATTGGGTGGCAGGTGAGTGGAAGGGGCTGAGAAAATTAGAGGTAAGGACCGGTTCTATTTCTCCATGTGTCTGTACTACTTTAGGGATGGGCTGTGGTCTGAATGAGCACGAAGACTGAAGCCAGGCTTAATGTCCACAGCATGGTGATGGCGTAGCAGGAAAAGATAACTTTGTGATAGTCCTGGTTGGTTGTTTTTATGTCTCACTCTATTCTTAGCTCCATGAGATCTCCCTCTGCCTTTTCCTATCTGTGTGACCTTGGGCAGTCTCTAACAGTCTCAGATTGAGACTGATGCATAGATTATGTGAATTTAAGCATACAAGACATCTAAAGTAGTGCTTGATACTGAGTAAGTTCTAGAATGTCAGTTTTTTTTTCTTGCTCGTATGAAAGCACAGTAATCTGAGATCTTCTATTGTAGAGCCAAACTGTGAACATACATTCCTTAGAGTTACTCTCTCATAAAGATAATGATGACTGTGTCTACCTCCTTGAACTCAAGTAGATATTCTCTTTCACAAGGATTTCCAAGTACAGGCTTGCAAGTATTTTCTCCCTGCCCTCAGTTATACCTTTTGCCAGTGCCTCCTCCACCTGCTGCCAGAATTTCCTTTCTAAAGCAAATATTTCTCTACTCAAAATTCTATGGTGGCTCCTCATCGCTTACAGGATAAAATCCCAAGCCCTGAGCTTACATTACAAGCCCACTGGGCTGTAACCTCATCTCCCACCATATCACTCCACACATTACCCTTTATCCCAGAGGTTCTCAAACCTAAGTGTGCTTCAGAATCACCTTGGAGGACTTGTTAGAAATGCATGCTTCTGGGCCTCCCACCCAGCATTTCTGATTCAGTGAGTTTGAGATTCGGCCTTGAAATTCTGCATTTCTAATAAGTTCCCAGGGGACTGTGTTCCTTGGGGACCCCACATTAAGAAACATTGCTCTGACCACATGAAGTGCTGGCTCTTTGGAGGTGTATCCGGCACATGCTTTCATATCTCGGCATTTCTCATACTCTTTCTTCAGGCTCTTGCTATTGGTAGAGTTCACACATTTTCCAAGCTAATTTTATCTTCCAAGTAAGGTTGTCTCCATCACTCAGAATTAGGCAGAGAGGCACTCTCTCATGCACTTCTACAACATGCTACATGTACTTCTACTTTAGTATTTGTTCCATTCTACATTGTACCAGAGCTAATTGTGTGTGTGCCATCTCTTTTATTCAATCATCAGTCCCTTGAGGGAAGGGACGATATTTCATTATTCTTTGAATTCTTGAAAGGCTTAAATTTTACCATGGTACCTAGGAGGCAACCCCAGTATTCACACAACCCCTCTTCTCCTTTCTCTGTGAATTGAAGCTCCAGGAGAGACAGCAATGTCAAGACAGGCAGACACTCTTCTTTCTGAGGTGGAAGGATTTGCACCATTTAAGTGTCTGCTCTCATAGATTCCGTCAGCGTTGTCATAGAGAAATTCACCAAGGTTGGAAGGGAACTGGCCTAAAATGTTGGTCTGGTAGGTTTCAGAGCTACCAGTATCATGAAGATGCTAAACTGCCTTGCAATAAGTCAAGCTGTCATGGGGAACGCCATCTAAACTCAACTCCAATCTAATGAGGTGTTTGAATTATTTTTAAAAGGAAAAATGCCAGAAGCGATTTCTTCTCTGTGGATAGCCTTTTCCTACACTGAATGTGCGGGAAAGAAGCAGAAGAATTAGTAATGAAGCCAGAGTGAGTGCACAGTCGAGAGAAAGTTTTGTTCAAAGTAAATTTCAAGAAATATAAAATAATCAGTCTCCTTAAATGCCCTGTCAGTTCCCAAAGAGCACAGATTGAACCCAGTTCTCCCATATGACTCCCTTGCTCACTCTTAGTGAGGGAGGTACTTCTTAGTCTCCCCCTGCTCTAGATTCTCTTCTGCTTTCCTCTTCAGCACCAGGTCCCATTCTTGGCACTGTTGGGTTTTCCTTGGGAAATTCTATCTGAACCCATGACTTTCCCTGTCACTCTTATGCTGATGACCACATCCAGTCTAGGTTTTTCTCTTGAGCCTCACACCCCTGGAGCCAACACTTTCTCCTAGCTCCTTCTGGCTGTTCACAGTGGTCTCAGATTCAATATGCCTCTGAATTAATTAATCAATTTCCTGCTACTCTGGTCATTTGCAGGGCATTGATTACAAAGTGCATGGGATTGTAAAACCACTTTAGAAAACTGTTCAATCATTTCCACAAAGACTTAACAAATGCACAGCATATGACTCAAAAATTCCACTCCCAAGTAGATGGCTAACAGAAAATCTTACATACATTCACCAAAAGAAATGTGTGAGAATGTTTAAAGTAGCACTGTTTGCAATATCCCCAAACTGGAAACTAGCCAAGTGTCCCATTGCCTGGATATATAAATATGGTTCATTCGTATGGTGAAATGCCATAGAGCAATAACAGCACACAAACTGTGGAACAAAGAAGCTTTGTGGATAAATCACACAAACATCATGGTGAACAGAAGAAGCCAGAGACAAAAGAACACATCCCGAACACTTCAATTTATATAAAGCTCAAAAACAGGGAAATTTAATTTATGCTGTGAAAGGTCAGGAGAGTGAATCCCCTAGGGAGGTAGATGGAGGGAAAGAAGCATGGGGTGGGGGGTAGAGAAGGGAAATTTAGGTGTGCTGGTGATGTTCTTCTCCTTGATCTGGGTGCTGATCTACCTGGTGGTGTTCAGTTTGTAAACATTCCTTGAGCCATACATTTAAAAGACCTGTGCACTTTTTTCAATGTATATTATACTTTAATAAATGTTACCAACAAAAAAAAAAAAAAAAGAAAGAAAAAAGAACAAGAACCACTGCTCTCAATCTGTCTTTAGCTGAATTTAGGTTTCTGTAATTTCCCTATTCTGAGACTTTAAGACTTATTTCTCCCTTGGTGGCCAAAAATGGAACAAACAGCCCCAATCAAATGAGAAGACACATGACAAGAAGGCAGGCTGTGTGCAAGACCTAGTTAAAGTGATGTTTCTAAACATCCAGTTGGCTACCCTGGCCCCCATGGTTGCCCCTTCTCAGCCCCCAAGGCAGGTGTCCAGGGACACTACCCTCAGCCCAGAGGTCAGCCTACGAAGAATTTGCTGGTTGAAGCTCTGTCAACTGAGTAGCCTATGGACCTAGGCTCCTTGTCTAACAGACTGCAAAGGTATTTTTGTGTGTGAGTGGAATTCATAGTTTCTAGGTAAATGGGAGCTGTCATTGGCCAGAAGTTTGGATTGTATCACAGATGGGATACAGTCCATTATTGAATTGCAACATTGGTGTTTTAGTTAATAGATAAACCCTAGTATCACAATAGATGAACTCAACTGAAGTTTATTGGTAGCACATATGAAGTCATGGTAGCAGTAGCAGGGAGGTGGGCTAGGGAGAGAGGGCTCTGCTCCATCTGCTCATTCAGGCTTATGGAGCTCTGGCTCCTTCAGCACGTGACTTCTGAAGTCACCTCAGGCACTGATACCCAACTGATGGGAAAATAGGAGTGGAGGTCCGTGCAGTTTTGTAGATCAGGTCTGGCTGTGGGACCCCTCACTTATTCCTACTTTTCATTGGCCAGATCTGGTCATATGACCTGATCGTGTAACCACACCTAATGTCAAAGGAGGCTAGGGATTGTGGTCCAGCTGTGAGCATGGAGGAAAGGAAAACTCATTTGATGACTAATTAGCCAAACTCTGCCACATGTAGATTTAAGTGCGATCAGGGAGAAATTAAACAGAGGTCAAAGGTGGGTATGAAAGCAAATGTGATCCCTTTGGCTGGACTGTGTCACAGGTGAGGTGCCAGGAAGCCTGGTGGACTGAAGGGAGAGATCTAAAATAAGAATGAGCCTTTATCTTAACTCAGTTGTTTTTGGGTGAGTGGGAGGTAGGGCACCATAGCCTGAAATTGCAAGAGTGGATAAGGGGCACTCATGTCTATTCCTTGGTTAGTAAATGGAAAAGGAGACCAACTTTCCTAATTGATGTCTTCCCATGCTAGCCTGTTCCTTTTCTTGTATTATTTGCTACTCGCCGTTACCTGAACCTGTCACTGGAATAGTTCTTCTATCTCTACATTTATCCAGTTATTTAGTAAGTCCTATCAAGTTCCTGTCCTACTTTTTACTCACTCCTTTGCATCATTCCATTTCCATGATACAGTCCAATTTCTGGATTTCTTTAGCTCTCACGTGGGTTTTTATAATAGATCTCAAACATATCTTTCTACTTAGAACCTCTCTACTCTGATCTAGATTCCATACATTGTCAAAATAATTAAAGTGCCATTATTCAAACATTTCAATGACTCACCACTACCCATCAACCTTAAATATAAACTCCTTAGTTTAACATACACAAGATTTCTTAGCCTAATCCCTAAATGACCTACCAACTCTTATCTCTGGCAATTTAAAAACCCTACAAACTCTGTATTCCAGACCAATCTAATTCCTGGTCATTCTCTATACACTCCTCCAGGTTGTTTCATAGGCTGGTGAGCTCCTAATCATTAATAATACCTGATTCAAATAACACCTCTTCCATGAGACTTCCAGGACTCCACCAGGAAGAGTTAATTTCAATAAGATTTATCTCCATTATAGCACATGTTACTTTGTATTGATTTTCTTGTTATTCACCTCTATTGCTAGACTGTCCTGGGAGACAACGTAGTGTAGTGGAGGAAGCATGGAGCCAAATTAGACCAAGACTTGAGTCCCCACCTCTCCATATCACTACCTATGTTGCCTTAAGTTACCCAAGCTCTCTGAGCTCCAAATTTCTCTTCTATTAGATGAGGATATTAATATTTACCACGTGAGGTTGTTGTGAGGACTATGAATATGTACAATGCCTAATATTAGTCCTGGCACCAGGTGCCTAATTTATTCCCTCCTCCCCTCCTCCCCCCCCCCCCCCGCCCCCCGCACTCCTTTTCTTCCTCTACTTCCTTCTTATATTTTGTCTCATATAAAAGGCATCCTGAGGGGCACCTCAGTGGCTCAGTGCATTAAGTGCCTGACTTTGGCTCAGGTCATGATCTCAAGGTCCGTGAGTTCGAGCCCCGCATCAGGCTCCGTGCTGACAGCTCAGAGCCTGGAGCCTGCTTCGGATTCTAGGTCTCCCTCTCTCTCTGCTCCTCCCTCGCTCACACTCTCTCTCTCTCCTTCAAAACTAAATGAACATTTAAAAATTTTTAAAAAGGAAGGCACCATAAGCACTCAGTGAAGGTTTGTTTAATGAGTGAACTAGAAACCTCAGCTGCTTTTCAGTGCACACCCGCATCCTAATTCTCCTGGCCCCATCCCCTTACAAGGAGGGAAGCACCTGCAATGTTCTTTGTCGTTAATGCTCAGATGAGAACAGGTAGAGTACTCTTAGCTGTGGCAGGGAAAATTTTCATCAAGGATGGTTAAAATAAGGTTTTAGATTTTTAAATCAGGCACTGTAAGTTCCTTGACTACTCTTTTTATTTTAAGGCTGTAGTGGCTAGTCTGGTCCTTTGTTTCCTCACAAATTATTTGATCAGCTTATCAATTTCTGCAAAAAAACCTGCTAGAATTTTAATAGAGATTGCATTAAAAATGTAGCCAATTTATAAAGAATGTATATTTTAGCAATACTAAGCCTTTTTTTTTTTAATTTTTTTTTCAACGTTTATTTATTTTTTTTGGGACAGCGAGAGACAGAGCATGAACGGGGGAGGGGCAGAGAGAGAGGGAGACACAGAATCGGAAACAGGCTCCAGGCTCTGAGCCATCATCCCAGAGCCTGACGCGGGGCTCGAACCCACAGACCGTGAGATCGTGACCTGGCTGAAGTCGGACGCTTAACCGACTGTGCCACCCAGGCGCCCCAATACTAAGCCTTTTAACCTATGAATATTGTTCACTTATTTGGGTCATCTTTAATTTCCCTCAGCACTATCATGAAGTTTTCAGTATGGAGGTCTTTACTATCTTTCATTAGATGTAGTCCAGTTTTTTGAAGATTTTTAGTGATATTGTAAATGATACAATACAGTTTTGTTTTCTAGATATTTATTGCCAGTGTTTACAATTTTTAATCTGCAACCTTGCTAAATTAACATGTATATTTATAAATATATAATTTCATAGGGTTTTCTACCAACAAACCATGCTATCTATGAATATAGTTTTATTTCTTCCTTTCTAATCTGTATACCTTTTACACTTTTTCTTGCCTTATTATACTACCTAATATTTCCAATAAAACATTGACTAGAGGTGGTAACAGTAGGTGATCTTAAAGGGAAAGAGCTTAATATTTCACCATTAAATATGAAATTACTTATGATATTTTGTAGATGCTATTTATTAGATTTAGGAAGTTCCCTTCTCTTCCTAAAATTTTGATTTCTTTTTTTATCATAATATGTTGAATTAATTGTTTTTTAATGTATGAAATGGGTATATGATTTCTCTTCTTTCCTCTCTTAAAATGGTAACATTGATTGAGTTTGTAATGATAAAGTATCTTTACATTCATAGAATAAATCCTACTAGACCATGATGATGTATTGCTAAAGTAGATTTTACATATTTCATTAAATCTTTTTTGCATTTATGTTCTTGAAAGATATTTATTTTTAATTTTATTTTCTTGTAATATCTTTGTCTGGTTTTGTTATTAAGGTTATGCTGACCTCATAATAAGTCTTCCCTTTTTTATTGCTTGAAAAAGTTGATATAGGATTAATATTGTTTCTTCACTAAATGTTTGATAGAATTCAGCAATGAATGTCAGCAACTTTGTGGGAAAGTTTTGAATAAAGAAAATTCAACTTTGTTCCTAGAAGTGTAGTTATTTACAATGATCATTTCTCCTTTACATTGATAAAAATGTGTTTTCAAGGAATTTTTCCCTTTCAATTAGTTGAACTTATTGGTTTAAGATTATTCATTTTTTATTACTTTAATTTTTTAAATTTTGAAATAAATTTATATTTACTGAAGAATTGCAGAGATGGTAGAGAATTCTGGTACATCCTTCACCCAGATTCCCTTGATGTTAACATTTAATAACCATAGCAATTAGTCAAAATTAAGAAATTAACAGCGATACACTACTACCATGATTGAGATGTCACCAGTTTTTACACTAATGTCCCTTTTCTGTTCCAGAATCCAGCATAGGATATACGTATTTTTTACTTGTTCTGTGTTTTAGTCTCATGCAATCTGTGGCACTTTTTCAGTCTTTCCTTCTTGATCTTGACAGTTTGATATGTATAGGTAGCAAATACTTTATCCTATTTTTAATTGAAGCTTTATAGCTTTGAGTCTTAATTTTCTTCTACAATCCATGTTTGAACTGATTGTAGCATATGGTATGAAATGTAGATCAAAGGTAATTTTTTTCTGTCTATGTAAAGCCAGTGTTTCCAATGGCATGTGTTGAAAAGTCTATTCTTTCTTCACTCAGTTGCCTTTGCCAAAATCAGTTGTCTATGTATGTGTGGGTTAATCTCTGAATGCTATTCTGTTCTACTGATCTGTCAGTCTATACTTAAGCCAATATACTTGCTGGTTGTCTCCATCATTGTTAGGACCCCCTTGGAGGTCTGCCTTGTGAACTCCAGCTACTCTCCAGACTCCAGACTCTGCCTTTCTTCTTGTCTTGCTCAAGCCTCCTGAGGGCAGCTTTGCTGTATTCTGTGAAGCCATGGAGTGCTTTGCATTTCTCCCAGAGATCACCCATCTGTATGGCAGCCTGGAAATTTTCTCCAGAGTTTTTGTAGAGCAATTGTAGGGTTCAATTTGTTTGTTGCAAGGATCAGTCTCCTGTATTGTACAATATCCATTGTCTGAAAACTATTGCTTCATATATTGTCCAGTTTTTTTAAGTTTTTATTTTTTCATGTTATTTTTGACAGAGAGAGAGATGCACATGCACATGCAAGCAGGGCCGGGGTAGAGAGAAAGGGAGACAGAGAATCCCAAGCAGATTCCCTGCTATCAGCACTGAGCCCCATGTGGGACTTGATCTCACCAATAGTGAGATCATGACTTGAGCCGAAATCAAGAGTTGGACCCTTAACTGACTGAGCCGCCCAGGCGCCTCTGTCCAGTTTCTGTGTTTTTTTTTAATTGCCTGAAATGGCAAGGGATATACTGTTTCATTACTTCATTTTGGCCAGACACACAATCTGTAGTGATTTCTTAGGTATACATCTTCTTTTTTTCTTTAATTTAAATTCAAGTTAGTTAGCATACAGGGGTAGAACCCAGTAATTCATCTCCTGCATATGACACCCAGTGTTCAGACTGAAAAGTGCTCTCTGTAACACCTGTCACCCATTTAACCCATCCTCCCCAACCACCACCCCCCTCTAGCAACCCTCAGGTTGTTCTCTGTATTTAAGAGTTTCTTACGGTTTGCCTCCCTCTCTGTTTTTGTCTTATTTTTCCTTCCCTTCCCATATGTTCATCTGTTGAGCTTCTCAAATTCCATATATGAGTGAAATCATATGATACCTGTCTTTCTCTGACTTATTTTGCTTAGCATAATGCATTCTAGTTTCATCCACTTTGTTGCAAGTGGCAAGATTTCATTCTTTTTCATTGCTGAGTAGTAGTCCATTGTATATATACCACATCTTCTTTATCCATTCTTCAGTCAATGTACATTTGGGCTCTTTCCATAATTTGGCTATTGTTGATAGCACTACTATAAACATTGGGGTGCATGTGCCCCTTTGAATCAGCATTTTTGTAGGTATACATCTTCCTGATTTATTTTACTGGTTGTTTTAGATACTGTAATATGGATCTTTAAGTTATCAAGTTAACCTCCAAATAAGACTATACTGTTTAATAAACATTAAAGAGGCAACTATATATTTCCATTCATTCTTCTGCTTTTTGGGCTTTTGGTATTTTATATATTTTCTCTGTATATACTATGCCATAGTATCTTATTACTTGTATTTTAAACTATACATAACCTATAAAACATTTCAATAAAGCTTTTAGATGCTAACAAAAAAATACTTTTATATACTTTTTTGTGCCCTTCATTTTTTTCCTATAGGTCTGAAGTTTCATCTGATTTAATCTTCATACCCTGAGGAAACTTGTCCTCTTTTTGTTCAGGATTAATGATTTTTAATTCTATGTGAATAAAAATATCGATTATTTTGTCTTTATTTTTGAGGAGTATTTTCATTGCATATAAAATCTCAGATTGACACCTTTTTTTTTTTATACTTAAGTATTGTTGTTTCATTGTTTTTTAGTTTACACTGTGTTTAATGAGAAGACATTTCTTTTTTTTTTTTTTAATTTTTTTTTTTTCAACGTTTATTTATTTTTGGGACAGAGAGAGACAGAGCATGAACGGGGGAGGGGCAGAGAGAGAGGGAGACACAGAATCGGAAACAGGCTCCAGGCTCTGAGCCATCAGCCCAGAGCCCGACGCGGGGCTCGAACTCACGGACCGCGAGATCGTGACCTGGCTGAAGTCGGACGCTTAACCAACTGTGCCACCCAGGCGCCCCAATGAGAAGACATTTCTATTCATATCACTGTTGTTTTTTGCTTTGGGTCCATTTGAGATTTTTCTCTTTGTCTTTGGCTTCACATGTTTTCATAATTATATCTTGTGTACTTTTCTTTGTATTTATCCTAGTTGGGATTGGCTTTATGAATCTGTTTTATCAATTTTGAAAAGTTCTTGGCCATTTTATTGTAAAATATTTCTTCTGCATTGTTTTCTTCTGCTTCTGGGACTCCAATTACATGTGTGTTAGAACGTTTTGTATTCTCCTACAGATTTCAAACAGTCAGTTCATTTTCTTGTCTTTTTTTCTTTTTTAATTTTGTTTTAAAGTCTTATTTTGGTTACTTTCTATTGGTCTACAGGTTCACTAATCCTTTCCTCTGCTGTGTCCATTTTGATGTTAAGACCTTATATTGAATCTTCATGTCTAATATTGTTTTTCTCATTTCTAATGTTTCCATTGGTTTAAAAAATCGTTCTATTTATCTACTGTAATCTCTTAGTTTTTGAAGGATGTTTTACATATTTTTTCACTAGATACTTAGCATTTTTATCCTACTTTCAAGATCCAATCTGATATTTCATCATCTGGGTTATCTCTGGTTCTGCTTTGACTATTTCCTCTGTTGTCCATGGGCTACATTTTCTTGCTTCCTGATGTATTATAATTTTTGGTCATTTGGCAGACATGTTGTATAAAAAATAGACTGAAGCAAACAATGTTTGCCCTAGAAAGGAACACACCCTTCTTTCTACTAGTCTTTCATGGCCAGGGCCTACATTAATCTGACCCATCATCGAGCTGAACCTGGGCTCTGTAGTGGCTTTAGTTTGATTCAATTCACTCACTGCAGGCTTTAGCTGTTTTGAAGGTGGCTTGGGACTTCCTTATCAGCAGGATTTATGCTCTGGAACTGCTGCAGTAGCAGAGATCTTTTTATGGATTACAACTGAGTTAACAGCTTTCCAAACCATATGAAAACACTCTGCTTTATAGTTTGGCTGCAAGATTGATGGCTTGTTAGGAGGATCTCTCTGCTGTCTAGACCAGTTCCTGTGTTTCTGTGGCTTAAGGAAATATTTTTCCCTCCTGATCTACCCAAGTCTTCTGAAGGCAGCTTCACTTCATTCTGTGAAGCCTTCAGATGCCTTATATCTCTCTGAGATGCCTTGCATTTCCTCAACCATTTGGTGCCTGAAAACCAGTAGTGCTTTTAATAAATTTCTTCCAGCCCTCTTGTCCTACTTTTTGTGTCTGGATGTTGCTACTTTATGTGGAGAAGGCATTGTGTGCCTCATGGGTGATCTCTCGGTGTTCCTGACCTGTCCTTAACCTTTTGGCATACTACCTATGAGCACCCTGGGAAGACCTGTTGGAAAGATTTGGCTGGTGAATTCAATCTCACTGTGCCTGGAGGTTCTCAGAATGTTAAGCTGCCATGCCCATATATAGCCTTAAACTGTTGTTAAAATTTCAGCTGGATTCTCTTATCTCCAACTATGTTGCTTTTTTGTTTTTTTCCTCCACTACTCTGCCAAGATGCATACAGATACAAACGTGTCTACTCTGGGACAGATAGAATCATATAGTCCTGGTTGCTCTGAAAATTCCACTAATAACACAACTCATATTTACGTGGTATTTCTAAAGGGACCTGATTTTATTTATTGCTACATCCCCAAATCTTGTAAAAGTATGTGCAGAGACCAAATATTCAATAAACATTTGTTCAATGACTATTTGATCCTTAAACCATTCCTGAAGATAAACAGAAAGGGGAAAGAATTCACATTTATTAAATGTTCACCTTGTGTTAGGATCTTTATGCACATTATTTCACTTAACTCTTAGAGTAACACCATGATGCATTACTATTAATGTTTTGAAGAATGGGAAACTAAGGTCTTAAATCTCTCAAGGGAGTGCCAATAGAACCCAAGTTGACTCTTGGTTCTTCACCTTTTCTATTGTATCACTCTTGTCTCAGAAAATGGTTTGCCTGCATAACAAAACTGAAGAAAACAGTTTCTAGAAATGCTTGATTCTTGATAACTGAGAGATCGCCTCTTAGTTATAATCAAAGTTCAAATGGGTGCATGAGGGAAGAAAAAAGACACACATACTAATTTAGATTCTCTTTGTATGATTTATATCCAAGATGGAAATGAACTTAATTTTTCCAAAAACAATTTTTGCCTATGTAAGAAAATTAATGTACTTTTGTAAATAAAAATGTCTCTCTTTTTAAAAAAATTTTTTTAACGTTTTTTATTTATTTTTGAGACAGGGAGAGACAGAGCATGAACAGGGGAGGATCAGAGAGAGGGAGACACAGAATCTGAAACAGGCTGCAGGCTCTGAGCTGTCAGCCCAGAGCGCGACACGGGGCTCGAACTCACGGACTGCGAGATCATGACCTGAGCTGAAGTCGGTTGCTTAACTGACTGAGCCACCCAGGCGCCCCAAAAATGTCTCTTACTTTCTAATAACACTCATTAAAAAAAAACTTTTTGATTATTCCAAAACATTCCAATATCAGTTAATTCTCATGTGAATCTCTACCACCTCTAATAGAAGCTTCTGGTTTTAATAAGCCAACCAAGAAGCATCCTTTGCACCAGGAGTGAATTTAAACCACTAGTTCCTAAATTTACTATCTTTTTTTTTTTTTTTTTTAATGTTTAATGTTTATTTTGAGAAAGAGAGACAGAGTACGAGCAGGGGAGGAGCAGAAAGAGAGAGGGAGACACAGAATCTGAAGCAGGCTCCAGGCTCTGAGCTGTAAGCACAGAGCCCAACGTGGGGGAACTCACCAACGGTGAGATCATGACCTGGGCTGAAGTCAGATGCTTAACTGACTGAGCCACCAGGCGCCCCTAAATTTACTATCTTTTAACAACAACTCTTGCATGTGTGTACATTCTATGTCTGCATTAAACTAATGTTAAAAGGTGATCTTTTGGTATTTTCAGAAAACCGAATTTATTTTAAAAAGTGGATACTTAATAAAACTTGAGATGACTACATAATCTCTAATTTTCTATAAATAAATATATTTCCCAACTTGAAAAATTTATGTAAAATATTTTTTAAAACCCACATATTGGAGTTTTAAAATAAAATATCTTGATTGCTGATTTTTTTCTAGTATTTAAATTTGACTAAACTAATTCCATTAGAGTACTACCATTTTGACTACTTGTTTACTCACATTTTCAGAGATACTAGGAAATCATGAGATAAGGAGGCACTGAAAGATTCTGGATCTCCATGAGAGGAAAGAGAGATAAGGAGTCAATATGTAGATGCATGGTAATATTTCTTCAAAGGCATATCTGTCTTAGAACCCACACAAAGGAACTTCATTACCAAAATATCAATAGGTTCTTATTACATGACAAGAGATCCTGGGGAGAATCAGTATATGTAACACAATGTCAGATATATCCTATAGAACTTATTACTGAGAAATATTTTGTTTCTACCAATTTGCTAATCTGCTTTTTCCATCCCTCAAATGATGGGGTGGGGGGGATTTACCTGCTTATCTTCAGTTTGACTCCCAGGAAGCTGTTTCAAATTATACAGAGAGCTTACCAGCATCCCAAGTACTGTCTCTCTCTCTCTCTTTCTCTCTCTCTCTCATTCTCTCTCTCTCTCTCTCACACACACACATCATATTGATATATGTATGTATATATTGTATGTACATACACATACATCAATATGTTGTGTGTGAATATATATGTATAAAAAGACAGAATATACCCATTTAATCAGTAGCAACCTATGATTGCTACAGTCCTAATTTCTTCATTCCATATTAATGTTATTGGACATCTTTGTTGCAGGATTATTTTCAACCTTTGTAGACAAGAAGTGGGATGTAAGTAAATATAGAATGCCATATGAAATAATATATTTAAGTATATATGATATATCACAATTATATATACATATATATGCACATGTGTATATATATATATATATATATATATATATATAATCTAGTAATTTTTGAAAAAGGTTAAAAAGATAGAAGAAAATTGACTCTATATCTAGGATTAGGGGGTGGAGGAGATAGTAGAGAGGAGGGGTGAATGATTCAGAAGAGAGCATAGTTGATGGAGATAGGCTCGGGGGAAAAATAATATGTGTGGTCCTGCTAATAGCCGTGTGAATTATGGCAAACCACTTAATTTCCTGGAGCTTTATGTTGATGCTTCTGTAAAATGGGGCTAATAATACCTATCTCATAGACTGTGGTCAGCATCAAATGAGATAACGCGGGGAAAGTGCTTCACAATCTCGAAAATAGCACTCACATGTAATTCGCTTGTAACGTGTGTCCAAGAAAGAGTACAACAGGAAGGTCCACAGCTCCTCTGATTGGTTACCCCATTTCTACCCTGCTGGCTGCAGTTTCATCCAGGTGTCAGGGTCAGATTAGTTAGAAGCTGGCCTCAATGGGAGATAGCAAGTCCCCATTCTTCACATTGGGAGAGTCCAGTGATAGGCTCCTAGGGCTGTGCTTTTTCCATTTTTTCCCTCTCTGTCTCCTTAGAGGGGATGCTGCCATTTTGTCATGCTCCCAGTGAAATTCTTGCTCAGCCCGTGTTTATGCCCCACAGTCCCTGCCTGAGCCCCCTATTCTCAGACTGGTTTCACTTGCTGAGTCCAGGGCATCAATGCATTGCTGGTCATCTGTCTTTGTGTCCAAGTCCTACTTGTCAGCCTTGATCCATCCTTGAGGAGTATAGAGATAGGAGAACCTTGGGTTCTCCTTGGGTGAACTAGGCAGCCTAAAATAACAGAAATCGGAATTACTGTCTATTTTTTAAAGCAATTCAATTTCCTTCCTTTTAAATATGCAAACTACCTAGGACAAGAAGAATAGGACCTTGCTTTGGGGAATAGCCAAATAAGATTCGTAATTAGCACGCTCATTGTGGTTAGAAACAATTAAGTGGCTTAAATGCCTACTCTCCCTCCCTCATCTTATTTACATTATTAATTCAATCAGCTGACACTTTGTTCAAAGAATACAAGGTGAATATCAAACTCCAACTTAAGTTATATTCAATGGTCACAAAGTAGACTACTAGTTGTTCCCTTCATTATAATAGCATCCTATTCTTGTGCTTTAGAGATTACAAAATATTTCATTCTATAATGATTTTGTTTTGTCTTCCCAAAAACCCTATGAGGTGAACTGGAGATTTTTCTTATCTATTTTACAGATAAGGAAATGGATTCCAAAACATTCTGTTACTGGTCTAAGGCCACACAGCCAGAGATCAATCAAATCATCCATACTTATCTGATTCTTCAGAGATTTCCTTTTTTTCTATTGATATGTTAAAGGAACCCAAGCAAAACTAAAGCTGTGCCTGCAGGATGGGTAATTTCATTTGTTTATTTGTTTATTCATTCATTCATTTACTTTTATTCTCAGAGATTGCTACCATGACCAGAACATAATAAATATCTGTAGAGTGCTCACTGCATGAATGGAAAAAAGAATGGATGGAAGAATTTACTATATGGAATGAAGTAAAACTAGCATAGCTCTTTTCATGTTGTCGCTGACCCCTCCCTCATGCCATACCTATAGGGCCTGTAACATGGGCACACCCTCACCTTATCAGTCAGTCCTTCTTCAGGAACCAGGGAGGGAGCTGGATGACAGTAAGGAATTGACAACTTCTAAGTGTTCAGATGGCTATTCTTCCCTCTCCACAGCACCCCCCCGCCCCCTCCACCCCCACCCCCCCCTGCAAATCCTCACCATCTGCCTCACTCTACTCATGACTTCTGTTCTGATATTAACCTTCTGGGCCATCTTCTCTGTCTTTCTCTGTCTGTATGCATGTTTCTCTGGGTTTCTTTCTTTCCTCCTCCTTCTCTTCCTCTTCTTTCTCCTTTTCCATGCCTTCCCACCTCCCCTCTTTTTTTTTTTTTTTTTTTTTTTTTTTTTTTTTTTTTTTTGGTACACTTGGAACTGATTCATAGGCTGAGTGGTTCTAAGGTGAAATATTTCTACAAAATAGTGACCCAGGATTGGCTTACTTGAGGATTAAGACATGTCAAGTGTACCTCAGACTAAAATCCATTTTCCATGTGAACTGGCCATATTATTGTTAAAATAGTTGGGGGCTGAGTTTTCCTGGTGATTGGCTTAATTCTGCATGCATTATTGTGAATTTATTTACTTATTGCATTACTCTTCTGCATTAACAATCTTTCTAAGGAGTATCAGATAACTCAACAATATATCCACTTTCTCTTTTACTGAAATTGAATGAGATTTCTGAGAAATACCGTAATTAAAGTTTTTAGGAGGCAGCTTTGGACTCAGAATAAGCATTTTGTAACAGTGTCCCCGCTTCTGCTGAGCAAGAGGCTCCATGTGTTCTATAGCCTCTTAACTGGCTGCTAAGCTTCTCATTTTTCAGCCCTTTCAATGCCCAGCCCCAAGAGTGATTTTTCTAAAAAAAAAAAAAAAAAAAAAAATCATGTTTTATGAATCTCCTGCTTAAACTGTCAGTTGACTCCTTGTCAACAACAAGGTACTATTTCACACTTTTTTTTTTTCTGTACACGATCCTTCATGATTTAGCCCAGTTGTTCTCTTTACATTTGCCCGAAACACTTCCCTCCCTTTTTTACATGAATATGATTCCTTTTTCTGGAATGCTTCTTTCTCTCTGCATGCCTGTCCTGTGATAGAGATTGAGGTAAGAAAATCTATTTGAGGGACATTTCCCAGATCCCAAATCCACCTCCTTCATGAAGGCTTGGTATATTTTGTCATTCAAGGCAAATCTATTTCCTTGTGTGTTCCTCCTGGCAAATTCTGTCTTGCCTTGCAGTAATTTTTTTTAGGTGTTTATCTCCCTCCTTCCCTGTGAGTTTCAATCTTATTCACCACCCTTCTAGGGTGCTGCTCTGAGTGCTTGGCACATACTTGCTGTTCAGGAGTAGGCGGCCACTAAGTTGTTGAATTGAATTCTCCTTCTGTGCTTTGAGCTGGAATGTTCTATGGATAATAAGATCCCTTCAGTTTTCAGGAGCCAGTTCTTTATATCATAGCCTATGAGTTCAGCAAGAAATGAGAGTTTAAAATTCATTTCCTCATAAGTTAAAAGTTCTGACTGAGGCTTTATTTTGGAAACATATCACAGAGATGCTGAGAATCAAAGGATTTCTTTTGCATCTATAGAAGATAGTGACTCAGCTATTCCACTACCTTCTGTTCTGGTGGCCCCAGGCTCTCAGAACATGCGTTTCTGTCTCAGATGGAGTCCTGAGGGTGGCTTTGGGAATTTCTGTCTTCTGCCTGGAAAATGAGTCATTTTGGACTGTTTTCCCATGAAGGGAAACATTCACCACCTCCTCCACTATAGAACATCTAGACTGAGTTTAATTTCTCTACAATTATAAACCATGTTTCTGGATTTTGTTGACAAAGTTTTATTTCATGTTGTATCCAAGTCAGATGACTGACATGACAAGATGCTACAGCAAGGATTTGGGGTCAGGAGACTTTGGTTCTTAGCATATGACTTTGGGTAGGTCATTCACTCTTTCCAGGGTTCAGTTTCACTTGTAGAATCAGGATGGTGAGATGACCATCTTACAAGGCAGTTGACGGGATCAAAAGGTAGTGTTTGTGAATGGGCTCTTTCAGCCTGTGAGGTAGGCTATGGAGGACTTCTGCCCTAGAGATAGGAGACTGGGAGAGAGCCTTCCCAGAATTGCCCTTTGAGGCATTATTGTTTGTATCTCATATTTTCTCTTTGTTTTGATCAAAATTCATTTTTATGTGCATTGTGGACATGCATATATGTGTGTCATTTTGTCTTGGATTCAACCATTTTTTTGTGTACCATGAATCGCTTAGGTATTAGTGAAGGAAGATGAATTTTTCCAGAGAATAATGTTCAAAAGTATGTAAAATGTAACAATAGGCTGAATAAGAAAAATTATGTTGTAATATAGTCTTACCTATAGATTTCTTGGGAACTCATGCACTACAGCTTAAAAATTCTGAGAGCATTTTAAAAATTTAAAATCCAAAATGGAACTTAAGGGTCACAGATCCCTGTGCTCTCACTTTACAGATGGGAAAAATGCAAACCCAAGCACAGTTCCCCAGGACTGGTCCAGAACCACACAGGGAGCTTTGTCCACTGGATACTTACAAGAATATAATACCTCTGTTTACTTTGCATCCAACCACAAACAACCTTTGGAATTATTTGTGCCTTGGTTCTTGTTTCTGGCTCATAACACTGTAGACTTGCTGGGTCGAATGGTATTTGGAGTGATTTACTGACTATTTCAACCCAAAATGGAGATCACAAATGGAGACTTCCTAAATATTCAGTATACCCCACCAAAGTGCATTTGCTCCATCAAGGTTATCCTGGTATTAATTATTCATAGGCAGAGCACTGTCGAATGAATTCTAATTGCAAATAAGTGCAATTGCTATCAATTGCATAATTTATGATTCCATTTGTTAAACTAAGACAATGGGAGTTGATGAAAGGCATTAAGTGGCCCCAAATTAAAGGTAATTTGGGTTCAAAAGCTTATATCTGTGTTAGTATAACGTGAAGTTGTCAGCTTTTCAGAGACCCTCTCTTCACACTGGTGGTAAATACACGAGTAAATTGTGTCCTATCGGACTCTGGCTGGAGATGCAGCAGTCTGGGCTTCCTGGGGACCTGTGATCCAGCCCATGAGGAGATATTCTCTTGCTCACGTGGGGCTCAGAAGTTTCCATCTTTCTCTGTGGCTCAGGGTCTGTCCTCCGGAGTTTGGCTTCATAAGAGCCTGGCTGGGCAGCTGTGTCTGCATTGCACGCTGATGCTTTGCAGAGGAGAGCTTGGAAAAGATGGTAAATAGGCACTGCGGAGGTTCATTGGAAATGATGTCCTTGAAAATGAGGAAGATGTTTTTCTTTCCATGGGACAGACGCTCCCACAGACCAGCATCTCACAGAGGTCAAGTACCATCTCTGAAATTGCTCACTGCTCTTCCTACAATGCAACATGAGACGAAGACTACTAAAGATGGAATCTTTTTGCATACTAAATTTCAAGATAAGTCTGTTAAAGAAAAAATGGGTCTTGGGAAATAATTTATAGTGTGTGCAATGTGGTATTTGAGATTCAAAATATGCATTGTGAGAGTCATTCCACAAGTCTGGCTTCCCTTTCTTTGAAGAAACAGAGATGTTATTGGGAAATATTTAGCCTTCGAATCTTACAGAATTGTTCTCTAAGGGGGAAAGCTTATCTAAGAACAAGGGAAGGGTCTGGAAACAATGAGCTTTGATGTAACTGTGTTTGTAACATGTTCTGTGATTAACTAATGAGCAAGATGATGACTTTGTTGTCTTTTGATGACGTGTCATGTACTGAAGTGGGAAAAACTGCTGACCCAGATGGGAGACTTTGTCTTGCCAGGCATCACAGGGCTGGCAGCTACACAGGGATTCTAGTCCCTCCCTTCGGCAGATTCCATGCTTAATGGTTCTCTGACACCCAGGCCAGGCGAGGCAGTCTGAGTCCACCTGAAAGATGGGGAGACACAAGAGAGGTCAGCAAGCTAGAACTTCTGGCTTCCAAGGAACACAGAGTGGAGAGCAAGCATTTCAAGGGAAGGCTGCTGGCAAAGAGAGAGCCCAAGGCCCACCCTGACTGCCTTCTGTGAATCTGAAGGGGAAGATAACATATTCCCTACTGCCTGGTAGTTGTTACTGTAGGAGAATGGATTCATGAAGGGACATGGGAAATCCTTCTGTACTGCCCCAAGGCTAGCCATGCCGTGTTCTGCTTTGTGGCCAGTGGCGTTACAAAGATGAGGCTGAGCCCCACAGCCTTGACTGGTCTTCAGAAAGTCCTGTCCATTCTACAAATTGTTATTTAGTGCTAATCACTGGGAATACCAATGTGAGCTAGGGAGTGTTCCGGTGCTTGGGAAACTCACAGTCCCATGATTGACCGTCTTCATCTGCTGAGTTCCCGGTGTGCCCGGTTCTTTCCAGCGTTATCTCACTAAATGTTTACAACTGCACTCAGGATAGGTAAGACTGCTCCCGAGACTGAGGGTTGGAGAAGCTCACAGCTGGTAAGGGTGATTGGCCTCATGCTCCGTCTTATGACTTTGAAACTAATGCTTTGAAAAGTGCAGGGGGGCAGAGGATGGAGGCTGTGCAGTCTCAGCTGCCCAGGAATGGGGACTTTATTACAGGGCAGGAAGCATGGCCTACAAGTGGGGAAGTTAAGTGGTATGTGCTTGAGAGGGTGGCAGGTGAAACAGTGTCTCAGCTTCGCCACCCACTAGCTAGGTAGACTCAGGTGAGCTGTCCATCCTCAGCTTCCTCATATGTGAGGGGGACTGTGATAAACTGGGGTTTAGCAGACAAATGCGTGAAGATCAGGTAAGATAAAGTGCTGATATGTTGAGGGGCCCAAACTGACACTCAGCAGATATTGGTCACATGCCTGGTCTTTAAGGAATCCTTCCACTTGACCTTTCAGGAACATGTGGCATCTGGAAAGCATAGAAGAGGGGGATGCTAGAGAAGACAGTGCACTTTGTTTGTATGACCTTGCAGCTAGGAGCCAGGATATGCTCGTGTGATCTTGGCTAGGTCCCCTAACATCTCCTGTGGCTTTGTCCATGTGGCTGAGCTTCAGATGTGATGGAATTGGAGCATGCACATTGTGAAGGTTACTGTCCATACTCTAGCACTGGGCTGGTTTTTCTCAAGTGCCCACCCCATCTCTGCTGTGTTTCCTCACGAGCACCCAACTTTTCTGCTCTTCTGCTTCATCTCTAAGGAGCCCAAGTCTCATTGTCTTATTCGTCTATAATGAAAGTGTCTGGGGCACCTTGGTGGCTCAGTCAGTTAAGCATTCAACTTCAGCTCAGGTCATGATCTCACAGTTCATGGGTTCAAGCCCTGCATTGGGCTCTGTGCTGTCAGCTCAGAGCCCGGAGCCTATTTTGGATTCTGTGTCTCCCTCTCTCTCTCTCTCTGCCCCTCCCCCACTCACACTCACTCTCTTTTACTCTCTGAAAAATAAATAAACATTAAAAAATTAAAAAAAAAGAAAGTCCTATTAAGAATCTATCTGAAGTTCACAGACATTAAAGCCTAAGTTGTCCAATAGACAGACTTCAGAGCATTAATGAGAGGTCTCTGCTGCTGGCTGTAGGAATCAGAACACAATAGAGGAAGGAACTGGGTGGAAGAGAGAGAGCAGTGGAACTATTCTGGGGCCTCTAATATTATTAAGATGGCCATTAGCATTAAACTTCTAGAACTAATGAGTACAGAAAGATAGAAGTTTGCTCTGCTCTGCTAAATGTTGATGTGTTCATTTGATCCAAAAGGATCAGTAGATGAGTATTCTACTTGATTGAGAATGTGGAAAGTGAAAGATAGCAGAGTCTTGGGTACAGAGAGCACAATATATTGGGGGAGCTAGGGAGTTAGGCCAAATCATGGAGGATTATGTATAGCATGCTTGGACTTAGTGTTAATCATTATTTGTATGGTACTTTTAAGCGTGGAAGTTGTATAATTAAATTTTTGTTCTGGAAGTATCCCTCTGGATGTCTGTGTAGAAAATGGATTGGAGGGAGTGAGCCTGGAAGCAGAGAAGACAATTTGGAGGCAGCAAACATAGTCCAGGACAGAGATGATAATGCCTAGCCTCGGAATTGCCAATGGTCTCAGAATGGAGAGGGAAGCACAGATGGAGAGGTTATTTGTGGTGTCAAAATGATGGTATGGGTTGGCCTGGCATACCATAAAAAGTTTGGATAAAATCTGTGGGAATAGAAACTAGAGCTTGACCCTTAAGTAGAAGTCAGGGCAGGAATCCCAGAGGGGACAGAACATGGCCCACGAGAAGTTGACAGTGGAGTGGGCAGTCCTGGTGTCCTGGGGCTGGACAGTAGGCCTCTGCCACCATAGATGGAAGGTTAATACTCCATAACTTAATGCCATGAGCTCAGAGCTTGCTCAGGTTCATTTGGCAAGTGAATTACATTCTTTCCTAAGCCTTTGGAGCAGAATGGGAGCTCCTTTTGAGAAATCTGGATTCTGAAGTGACTGGTGGCTGCCTCTTCTGCATTCCTGGTTTGGACTTTCACAAGAGTCCTCTTCATCTTCCCTGGACTGAATTTTTGACACGGGGCTTACTGCTCCATCTTGGAAACAACCCTGCATTTTGCCTGCAGCCTTGGGATGGCATAGTGGATGGGTGGATCTGAGGAGGTCACCCATCAGGGAGTGAACTACACTATGAGCATGTGTGAGTGTGTGTACCTGGGTGCAACTGGAATATTACCCTAGACCCCTTGACTGATGGTCATCTAGCCATCATGTACAGAGTTTGCTTCTTTATTCTAAACAATTTCAAAGTACTTTTCACATTTTCTTAAGTGGTAAAAAAAAAAAAAGTGGCTGATCTCATCTAGAGACAGAGAGGGTTAAATTAAGTCATATTGTGTTAGGTCATCCCTGGGACTAATGAACTGATTGTCCCTATGGTGACTTAAGGAGTCAGCTATGCCTAACACAGAAATACTTGATTAATGCATTCGAATGCTTTCAGTCTAGTGATTTGCAGTTTACAAGGTTTTTGTTTTTAAATATGAAATTTATTGTCAAATTCGTTTCCATGCAACACCCAGTGCTCATCCCAACAGGTGTCCTCCTCAATGCCCATCACCCACCCTCCCCTCCCTCCCACCGCCCATCAACCCTCAGTTCATTCTCAGTTTTTAAGAGTCTCTTATGTTTTGGCTTCCTCCCTCTCTAACCTTTTTTTTTCTTCCCCTCCCCCATGGTCTTCTGTAAAGTTTCTCAGGATCCACATAAGAGTGAAAACATATGGTATCTGTCTTTGTATGTATGACTTATTTCACTTAGCATAACACTCTCCAGTTCCATCCACGTTGCTACAAAAGGCCATATTTCATTCTTTCTCATTACCACATAGTATTCCATTGTGTATATAAACCACAATTTCTTTATCCATTCATCAGTTGATGGACATTTAGGCTCTTTCCATAATTTGGCTATTGTTGAAAGTGCTGCTATAAACATTGGGGTACAAGTGCCCCTATGCATCAGCACTCCTGTATCCCTTCAACCAATGGAATGGGAAAAGATATTTGCATGGGTTTTAACATTATTCGATCTTTTCAAAAGCCCCGAGGGACAGGTGAGATTATAACTATTTCATCAAGGAGGAAACTAAGGTTCAGGATTAAGCAGTGTGTCTCAGGGGACCCACCAGCCCTTCCCTGCTCCCAAACTGTTGGCCTCTACAAGACTAACAAATCTCCCTTTGACCTTATACCAATGTATCAAGCACTCAGTGCTGCTTACCTGCTCTCCTAAGAAAGTTCAACCCCCTTGGTTTTCATGATACCATCCCATCTCCATGCACAGTGTGAAGGACATGGTGGGTAGATGATCTCCAGCATTTCATAAAATTCCCTCCTTCTCTGGCTTAGGAATCTTGGCAGAGAACATTGCCTTTATCAGTGCCTTCTCGTCTTCCTCATCCAGTGATTCTGGAAACTGGACCAGTGCTCCTCAGAAGGCCTTCTGTGTCCAGGCTACTGCTATTGGTATTAACTTTTCAGAGAACTCATTAATAGGGGTTTTGTGCCTGAGTGTTCAATACCAAAAATAATTCTAGCTATAGTGAGATGCAGAAATTTTTGCTTGCTCTTCTGTGAACCATAGATTGCTGAGCATAGCAATGATTCTTGTACATTGTGCTTTCAAAAAGTTATTATTCTCAAACATCTGGGGGGATAAACTGGAGAAAGCTTTAATTAGACAAGATGATGGGTCTCACTCCACAAAAGAGGCCATTGCAAATAGGACTGATGCACTGGTGTGGTGACTGATGTACTCAGTGAACTCCTGGAAGAATAAGAAGCAACTGGTGTGCCTGGAAATGCAGCAATACAGACCTTGGGTGTAATTCTTCTGAAACCATTTGTTCTTGACTCTGAGGACAAGAGCCTGTGAAAGTCACATCTGAGGTTGATAGATCTTTATCTTCCATTAGTAGACATTGTGCTTGGCTCAAGGAGGCACAGACAGGAAACCACTGGATCCCATGTCTCAAGACTCATAATCTAGTGGCAGAAGTTGGCTGTACGCACAAAGGATGCTGAGCAAGAACACACATCAGGCATGCTCCGTTATTTGAACAACCTAGTTTGGGTCAGATCCCCTCCCCTCACAGCTGCAATTAACCCCCAATGTCCCACGTACAATTGGTATATTCACTCATTCATTCCACAGACATTTATTGATTACCTGTGATACCACACCTATGAGACAGAACACTGTAAAAGAAGGAACTTGTCTATCTTATTTGCATTCCCAGAAGCTAGCAAGGTGGTGGGCACTCAGTAAATACTTGAGAAATGAATTAATAAGTGAAAAAAGAAATCAACAGATAAATTCCAGGCACTGGGCCCAGCTAAGCCCTGGGGATGCAGAGCTCACCATGCTAGGAGTATGGGTTGAAGATATGAGTCCAAGACTATGCTATGGGAGATTAAAGAAAGTAATGACTAACTCTACATGATTGAGGAAAGTAACAGGAAAGAGTGTTTTCAGGGAAGAGATGCAAAAGCTCACTCACTCCTTAGACTGACCCCCTGGCCTGCACTGCCACACGCTTGGAAAATATCTTGGAGTCGATTCCATCTAAACATGGCATTGACCCTATACTTAATGGATTTTCAGTCAACTGTAATGTGAGCATCTTCCCATTCATAAACAAAGAAGCTGAAGCTTATAGGACTTGTCATTTCTCTGTCACCCACCTAGTTAATGGCAGGTCTTTTCACTCAGAAGGTATTTCTGTTAAGAAGAAAAATCACATTTTCATTTTACTATGAGAAATCTTCATAAATGACACTATTATGAATTATGAAACTATAATCTAGATGCAAAAGGGAGGTCTGGCAGGGGCATCTAAAAATCATTCTGCCTCTATTGCAACTAGGAAGCCACAGCACGGGATGTCACAGGTTTCTCGTGCCACTGCTGGTGACTTCTCAGGTGCCCAGGCATCCTGATTGCACCATGTGGCTCAGATGAATCTGCTTAGATTGTGTGAGAGTGAGGCACAGCAGACAGATTCCCCAAAGGGTGCCAGCCATGTTCCAGGAAGTGTCCTCTGTGACCACTTCCTGGGTATGAAAGAGCCACAGAATCACAGGGCCACCGGAGTGGAAAAGACGAAGAGCTTTGGAGTCAAATGGATTTCTTTCCAAACCCCAATTCTGCCATTTTCCAGTTGTCTAAACATGGCGGCTTCCTTACTCTCTTTGACCCGCAGTTTCCTCAATGGGAAATGGGGTTGTTAGAAAGTTTTTAAGATAACACATAGAAACCCAAGCAAGGTAAGGATTATGACAACTATCAGAATTATTTCAGAGATGGCGGGGTCACCTCCCCCCAACCCTCCATTCTCACATGCAGAAATTAAGGCCTATAGAGATTATGTTCTCTTTCAAGGTCACAGGTAAGACTCAGAAAGACTAAGGATTAGGAAAATAGTCTTTTTGTTTGTTTCTTTTTAAGTCTTGCAGTTATGAACTGAGTTAATTCCAGTTTTTCAGGCCTAGCTGTGGAATGGAAAAAGCCATCATCACTGAGAAATGCTTTTTCTCTTACAAGTGTGACCTCCTAGGACATCCATGGCCCTGCCCCCTCAGATACACAGCTCTGTGTCTTCTGGAGTTCCTGCTGTACACCTGTCATTGCCTCCATGTCAGCATTTTAACAGGCCCAGGAATCTTCAGAAACATTAACTGGGGAATATTTAAGGCCCTTTAATCTGTAGATGGTTTTCACTCAAGTGGTGACTGACCCACAATTCATGCGGCTCCTATTGACTTCCCTCCTGCCCATTTGGCCCCGTCAGGTCTCAACCTCTCTGAAAATCACTGATGTCCTCACTCTCCCTTTTCTGCCTTATACCCACTCTGTTGCTTGGCCTGGGAGACATCTCTAATTTTGGAGGTGGATCAGAGTGAAGGAGGCTGAGAGCCCTTCCCGTGTAATAATGTTTCTGCCAGATTTTGCCTTGTTCCAAGTCTTCTTAGGCTTTTGGAAAACAACATCTAGAGTCCTTGATGTTCTTCGGTGGCCCTGTCACATCCATTCTTAGATAGACTGTGCACTGAGTGGTGGGGCAGCTTCATTAGGATCTACAGCACCAGAGAAGCAAAATAATCAATATTGATAATAACTGCCATTTAGAGGCTGCTCAACATGTGACTGAATTGTGGCTGCGCTTTCTAGCCACGATCTACTTGAACCATCATGGTAACCAGGTGAGATGAATATTTCTAACCTCATCTTACAAGAGAGGAATCTGCCCTAGACCGCATAGCTAGTAGGCGGCAGAGATGAGACCCAGACTATGGATACAAAAGTCTGGTTCTTTTTGCTGCACCAATATAGCTTTCAGTTGAATATGAGAGAGAGAGAGAGATTTATGAAATAGAGGTGACATTAGCCTAATGCAAGCTCCTCTAGGCTGCTTTTTCTTTATTGGTTGAATCAAAGTGGTCCAAGCATGTGTGGGAAGTCTGAGTGCTTAGGAGCCTGACACTGGGCCAATTCATTAAATGTGCAAAACTTAACCTAGCAACATTTTTGTAACATATGAGCAGCCTGCATCGATGTGGATGTTCTAGTTCTAGTGAATTAAAAGGATCAGTTCTTTGAGTTTGGGAGACTACTAGAATAAAATATTGGAGCATTCTTCATGAGGGGATTAAAAGAGACACATCAAAAGTGTTTTCAGATGCTGGCATTCTGCAATTCTAAATCCTGCAGATACCCACTTTTTTTTTCTTACAGTCCAGAGTTCTTTTGAGATATATATATATATATATATATATATATATATATATATTTTTTTTTTTTTTACACCTACTATGCCATGAATTCATAGAGAATGGTTTCCAGCAACTCAGGCACCTTTCCATTGGCTCTCACGAAGTGTGCTTCTCTGGGCAGAGCAGGCTGGTGCTTTGCTTGAATCCAAGTACCCTTCTCTTTGGCTTCCCTCTTTTTTTGAAAATTTCCCCGCACATGCTTCAGGAAGCTATCTTGGCTCTTTGAGTCCTTAATATGCTTGATATGTACGCTAATTCTCTTGGCAAGAATCTTGCCCTTAACCTGTGTGTTTACAATAATGCCAAGAGCTTGTGGAGTAATGTCGACTCTTCCAGTTTTGCCATGGGAACATTCATGAGGCATTCCTTTTTGAATAGCGCCCACTCCCTTGATGTCTACAATATTTCATTTCTGGTAAATTCACATGTATGTGGCCAAAGGAACAACCCCACACTTTCTAACAAGACTAGAGAACACTTAGTGGGTACCTCCCCTCTTTCCCTTCACGTTGGACATTTTTGCAAATTACTAGAAGTTGTTGGTTTTCAGATGCCCACTATTATATTAATTTTAATTAAAAAGACTGAGGTCTAATGAAAATGTGGAGTAGATGTGGAGCCTAAGAAAAATGTGGAGTAAAACTTGAGGTGGAGGTAAAATGGGAGAAAAGAGAGTCGCACACACTACAAACATTGGCTCTGGAATAAAGAAATTTCTGATACTTTGTCCAGAAAGAAGAGGCATAAGAGTACAATTGAAAGAGACCCAGGTGTGAACAAAAGGGCTAAAATTATAATGGGAAGGATTAGTAGAAGTAAGGGCAAATTTTCAGGGCTATAATGTTGAGAACAACCTATGGGATCTTGATTTTTTTCTGCATATATAAGAAGCGCCTTCCCCTTCTTTTCTGGGGGCAGTTGACACCACCTTTGGAGCAGTAGACAAGAAACTGGAGCCTTGACATTCGTGGAGGCTGGAAGTGAGAAGGTCTTCCCTAGTAAGGAACAGAAATAGTGCAGTTGAGGGGGCTGGGCTAAAACAATGCTCTCCTGCTCCAAAAGCACTGCACTCCTTATACCCTACTAGGGCTTCCCAACGTGGGTCTGGTTTTGGAGATGCCCTGCACACTTTTCTTCAGGATTATATCTTACAGGGTTTATCTATCAAGCAGGTACCTACAGAACATTCAAACTGTCCAACAAAAGATTTTAAACTTAATGAAAATGAATAATAGTAGCAGGGAGAATGGTCCCGCAGAGGAGGTGTAAATATCTACTCCTATCAAAAGAGGCAAAGTAAAACCCCATGAGATGAGAACCAATAGCCCCAGAACAATACAAGAAATTCTGGCTCTCATTAGAAGCATAGCCAGCTTCAAATCTGCCTTTTAAATGGATTTTGTTTTAAGCTAGATTTTATTTTTTCTACTTCCCCTCAAGTCCATTTGTAGGGTGCAGTACATCTCTTCCTAGCTACCAGACAGACTTATCTGGGCACAGGGGACTCCTATTCAACAAGTTAGTTGACTTGCACCAATAGACAAGGAAAACATGTGATAGGCAGAATAATGGTCCCCAAAGATGGCCATGCCATAATTTCTGGGATCTGGGAATATGTTAAATTACATGGCAAAAGGCTTTGCAAATGTGATTAAGGTTAAAGATCTGGAGAGGGAAACAGCATCCTGGATTATCCAGGTGAGCCAAATTTAATCACATGAGTTCTTAAAAGTAGAAAATCTTTTCAGACTTCAGGAAACCAGAGAGATGGCTGTGTGTGAAGGACTCAGTCTGCCATTGCTGGCAATGAAGACGGAGCCAAGGAGTGCAGGCAGCCTTTGGAAGTTAGAGAAGGCAAGCACACTAATAGAAAGATTTCTTGCCTAAACCTAGATTTTATCCAACTCACACCTGTATCAGACTCCTGAACTACAGAATGATAGGGTAAATTTGTATTATTTAAGCTATCAAGTTGGTGGCAATTTGTTACAGCAGCATTGAAAATTAATGCAGTGTGGGAGCAGAAACTATGTCTGATTCATCTTTCTATTCCCTGTTCTCTGTAGGGTGATGAGTACATGTACGAGCTCAGTTAATGTTTTTTGGAAGGAAGGAAAGAAGGAAGGAAGGAAGGAAGGAAGGAAGGAAGGAAGGAAGGAAGGAAGGAAGGAAGGAGGGAGGAAGGAAGGAAGGAAGTCTAGATTGGGCAAAATCTCATAGCATCTCAGTCTAGAACCCTCCTAGGAAGCTGTACTCAAGGACAGGGCTTGGAGAGGTAGGGAGCTACACATTTTCTTGAGCTGTTAATATTACATAGGAAGGAAGGAAGGAAGGAAGGAAGGAAGGAAGGAAGGAAGGAAGGAAGGAATACAGGAAAAGAGGAAGGGAGGGAGGGAAGGAGGGAGGGAGGAAGAAAGAAAGGAAAGAAGGGAGGGTGGGAGGGACAAAAAACAATTTGAGTTTGGCCAGGAGCATTTCTTATAAGACTCACTGGCATTCATTTCTTCTAAAAATATCCTTTGAAGCTCCATGCACTGAGTACTGTGCCAAATACTAGTGGGGAGACATGCAGGGGTACGAGTATAGTGCACTCCCCCAAGAGCTTCCATTCTAGCACATAAATGAATAAAAGAATAATCAGGTAGTAATTTGTGCATGCCACGGACATTAGAAAAGGAAGAGGAAGGAGAGAGGGCCTCTGTTCCTCACTGGCTGTTGGCTAGAGGTCTTTCCAAGTTCCTTTCCATGTGGGCTTCTTCACAGGGTATCTTGACAACATGGCAGCTGGATTCCCTCAGAGAGAGTGAGATAGAGAAAACAGGAGAGCAAGAGGGAGAGGGAAAGTGTACTCAAGACAGAAATCAGTCTTTTTGTATCCTAATGTCAGAAGTGACCTTCCTTAACCTTTGCTGCATTAATTCCTTAGGAGTGAGTCGCTAGGTTGAGCCCACACTCCAGGGAGGGCTTATACCAGATGTGAATACCAGAATGAGGTAGAGGTTGCCCACCATAGCTGGAAAACCTTAATGGCCCCCCTTTTCTCCAGACAGTAGATGAGAGAACTTCTCCAAAGGCTGCAGGCAAATAAGTAGACACACCCCATCCTCATTTCTCTGGGAGCCACCCCTTCCGCCATCGCCTACATGGTCTGCGTCACAGTCCTCGTGGGACATTTAGAAGGGTATTAACTACCGATGATTTTGCCCTGAGTGACAAAAGTCTCTATTGGGCAAAATCTGATAGCATCTCACTCTAGAAACCTCCTAGGAGGCTGTACTCAAGGACAGGGCTTGGAGAGGTAGGGAGCTACACATTTTCTTGAGCTGTTAATATCACATAGGAAAAGAATATTGGCTCAAGAATAAGAGGACTTGCGTGTGAATTCACACGACAGGAATGAATTTAAGCAGGTTGCTTACACTCCCTGAGTTTGTTTTCTCATTTGTAAAATGGGCACCTACCTGTGGTGTAGCCATTTGATATGCTTTGTGGTCACTTCTGTGAATACATGTCTTGAGAATTTCACTAATTCCTAATTCCCCGAGAAACTCATGACCTGAGCTTTCCTGGAAGCTCTGGTACCGGCATATGATACAGGCACTGCCAGTCAAATGGCTGGACAGACATGCTGAATTCAAAGTACACTTGTGAGAAAAAGGGCCTCAGGAAAAATACATTTTCTGGAGACTGTGGTGGCAGGGGTTTTGCTCAAGGACGCCGCATAGTTCTTGTGCCAGATCAGCATCAGTGGTACAGGCACTGTGTATTGTGATATGTTAGATGCAGGAGGGTCACCATTGGCATATTCTTACAGGGTGGCTTGGCATGGTTTCCAGCTGCCAGGTTCCAACTTAACCTTCTGGCAGGCCTGGAGATCCAGTGAGCTACCTAATATCATAAATTAAATTCCACTTCTACTTAAACCACCTAAGATGTACTATTTTAGCAAATGAGAGCATTGACTGATCCACTGCCTCTCAGGGTATCATGGGGATAAAATGAGGTAATGTATGTAAAGCACTTTTATATAGTAGGCACTAAGCAAATGGTATCTATCTGTTAATGTTTATTTTATTACTATGCCTTTCTTTCAATGTCACGTGGGGACCTCATGAGTGAAAATCGAATCTCAACTGTATGCTTCTACTGGAGACCAGGAATCTCAACACGGGGTGGTTTTGCCCTCAAGGGGTGTTGGACAATGTCTGGAGACATTTGTGGTTGTCACAAGCAGGGGTGGAGTGCTACCGCCATTTAGTGGGTAGAGATGCCAGGGATGCTGCTAAGCATCCTACACAGGACAGTCCCAATGCAAAGAATGATCTGGCCCACTCTCCAGTTAACAGAACTCAAAGCCAAAAAACCCTTCTGTAGACTCAGAAGCAGAATGCAACCTGGCCATCGCTCTTCATTCTGTCAATAGCAACCTGTCAAATTTTGCCAGGACTGGTTCCAGCATGGACAAACCCCAGATGCGGGAACACCAGAGTGTAAATTTAATCACACAATTTCATGTCCCTGGAAAGCACTATCAAGGCTATGAGAGGAGCACATGGAATGGGACAAGTTTTCATAAATATATTCCCAATATCCTGGATTAAGGAATGAGGAAACTAAATAAATAAATTAAGAAATAACAATTTCTGCTTGATTGGCCAATAAAGTTGGGACATTTCATTTCTTTGTTCAATTTTGCTGATGCTATTTTAATGACTGGGGCTTCCTATGTCAGAGAATCTTGGTATTTCCCTCACAGACTATAAATCTGTATTACGCCCACATATAGCAATATAGAGTCTATGCAGTTATGCACTTTTATTAGTGCACAGAAAATTGAAACATAAAACATCAAATAGGCTGTTTCTTTTAACCACAGATACGAGTTGAATTCATTGCCATTTTGTTCTTCAGCTTTATAATGACTATGGCTCATTGCAAATGGCAAATGTGTCAAGAGAAGAAGACATTCGTGATACAGTACCATTGATGAGCATGTGACCTCACCAGACGTCTCCCTCAGCTTCCCCTTCTAAAAGGGTGAACCAGATTGACCTCCAACATCCTCCCTGATTTCTGGGATTCTTAGCTCCTAAGGTCCTCTGTGGAGGGAAGCAGTCTTGAGTTTGTTGGAGCATTGCACAATGCAGCTTCAAATTCAAGGTCATGACCTTTTCTAGACATAGACCAAGATCACCTCCACCTGACAGGGTGCTTTTCTGAAGATCACGTGGGACACACTAGTTGTTTTTTATTAGTTCAGGGCCAAAAAAGAGCTTCTAGGAAATGGGAGTGCAATCTTGTATCCAGGTTTTATCTTTCTAGTTGGATTATCAGACCCCCATCAAGGTTTCTGCCTTTTCAGCTAGGATTCTTATACCCCATCTGGTTGTAAAGCCCTCTAATAGGTCAAAATCTCCTTGAGAGGAGAAATGGTGTCTCATGCACTATTGTGTGCTCCCACGCACAGAACCTTCTATATGTATATGTACATAGATACATAAATGTTTTTCAGAGCAATATTTTATTTAGCCAACATTTGTTTCAATAAACATTTTTACTAAAGCATAAAATGTATAAAAGTGCACAAATTATAGGAGTACAGATGGACAATAGTCACAAAGTCCTTTATCCTTTTTTTAATGTTTATTTATTTTTGAGAGAGAGAGAGAGAGAGCAAGGGAGGGGGAGAGAAAGACGGAGACACAGAATCTGAAGCAGCTCCAGTCTCCGAGATATCCGCACAGAGCCCGACGTGGGGCTTGAACCCATGAACCAAGAGATCATAACCTGAGCCAAGATCGGACACTTAACCAACTGAGCCACCAAGACGCCCCAAGTCCTCTATCCTTAAGCAACCACTAATATACTTTATGTCCCAGGAGATTTGACTGTTATGGACATTTCATATAAATGAAATCATCCAGTAAGTGATCTTTTACGACTGACTTCTTTCATTTAGCATAAAGTTTTCAAGAATTGCCCATACTGTTATGTATCATTATGTTATTCCTCTTACTTTTAATTCCTTTAATTTATTGCTGAATAATAATTACCTGTGTAGACATACCACATTTCATTTATCCATTCCTTAGTCAGTGGACATTTTGGCCACTCTGAATAGTGCTGCAGTGAACACTCATGTAGAAGTTTTGAACTGTCTTATGTTTTTAACTCTGTTGTGTATATACCTATGTATGGAGCTGCTGGATTTTATAACTCTTAAGTTTAGCTTTTTGAGGAATGGCCAAACTGTTTTTCAAAGCAGCTGCACCATTTTATCTTCCCAACAGTAATATATGAGGGCTTCAATTTCTCTACATCTTCACCATACTTGTTATTATTATTAGTTTTTGCTTCCAGCCATCTGTTATGGGCTGACTGATGTCTCCCCCCACCCACTCCAAATTCATAGATTGAAGTCCTAATCTCCAGTACCTCATAATGTGACTGTCTTGGAAATAGGGTCTTTAAAGAGGTAATTAAGTAAAAGTGAGGTCCTAAGGGTGAGTCCTAATCCAATACGCCTGGTTTCATTATAAGAGGAAATTTGGACACAGAAAGGTACCGAGGGAAGACCATGTAAAGACAGAGAGAAGAAGCCAATCTACAAGCCAAGGAGAGAGGTCTTAGAAGAAACAACTATGCTGACCCCTTGATCTTGGACTTGGAGTCTCTAGAATTGTAGACTAGAAACTAATCTAGAAAATAAATTTCCATGTGTAAGACACCCAGTCAGTGGACCTTTGGTATGGTCCCTAGCAAACTAACGTTCCATCCTACAGGATGCAAAGTGGTATCTCATGTTTTGGTTTTCTTTTTTTTTTTTTTTTTTTTTTAATTTTTTTTTTTCCAACGTTTATTTATTTTTGGGACAGAGAGAGACAGAGCATGAACGGGGGAGGGGCAGAGAGAGAGGGAGACACAGAATCGGAAACAGGCTCCAGGCTCTGAGCCATCAGCCCAGAGCCCGACGCGGGGCTCGAACTCCCGGACCGCGAGATCGTGACCTGGCTGAAGTCGGACGCTTAACCGACTGCGCCACCCAGGCGCCCCGGTTTTCTTTTCTTTAATTGATGTATAATTAACGTACAATGTTATACTAGCTTCAGGTGTATGCACACCGACTCAATAATTCCACACATTACTCACGGCTCACCACTGTAAGTGTAATCACCATGTGTTACCACACATTATTACAATCTTTATTCTCTGTGACTGATTTATTTTATAACTGGAAGTTTGTACCTCTGTATCCCTTTTATCTATTTCACCCACCTCCCCACCCACCTTCCCTCTGGCAACCACAAGCTTATTCTCTGTATTTAAGACCTAGTTGTGGTTTTTTTTTTTGGGGGGGGGGTTTGTTTCTTCCTTTGTTTCGTTTTTAGGATCCCACATATAAGTGAAATCATATGGTATTTATCTTTCTTTGTCTGACTAAGCTCACTTAACATAATACCCTTTAGGTCCATCTAGTCATGGTTTTGATGTGCTTTTCCCTTACAACTAATGACAAGTTTCCCTGAGCTTTCTGGCCAGAATTTGTGTATCTTCTTTGAAGAACTGCCTACTTGGAACTTTTGCCTATTTTAAAATTAGGTTATCTGTATTTTTATTGTTGAGTCAAAAGTAGTTTTTTTTAAAACATATATTTTAGATACAAGCCTTTTATCAGATATCTGATTTGCAAAAAAAAATTCTCCCATTCTGTGGGTTGTCTTTTCATTTTCTTAATGGTATAGTGTGCAGGGTAAAAGTTTTAAATCTTTAGGGAGTCCAATTTTTTAAAGTTTCTTCTTTTCATTTGTAATTTTAGTTTTGTATCAAAGAGATCAACGGCTAACTTCACAAAGATTTACTCTTACGTATAAAACTCTATGAATTTTATAGCTTTAGCTCTTACATTCAGGTCTTGAATCCACTTTGAGTTGAATTTTGTGTGTAGTGTGTGTGGGTATCCAATCAGCCCAGAATGATATGTGAAACTTTGCTTTGTTTTTGGAAGTTAAATCATTTTGTATTCCTATGGTAAGTAGAACTGTGTGTGTGTGTGTGTGTGTGTGTGTGTGTGTGTGTGTGTGTGTATCGCTGGATATAAATTGCTAATATTTCGTTTAGAATTTTCCATCTTATGCTTTTAGGTAAGATGGCCTGATTCTCCTTTACTATCGTTTCATTGTTAGTTTTTAATATCAAGCTTATGTTGGCTGCATGAAATGATTTGGGAAGTGTTTCCTCTTGCACTAACCTCTGGAAGAATTTGTATAAGATTATTTTTATTAATTTCCTCCTTAAGTATTAGGAAAATTTCAATGAAACCACCTTGTCCTGAAATTTTCCCTTAAGATATTTTTAAGGAATATTTTATGTATTTATCTATTTATTTACTTTTGTTACTTTTAAAAGCTTTTATTTAAATTCTAGTTAGCTAATATACAGGGTAATACTCATTTCAGGTGTATAACTAGAGATTCAACACTTCTATACGGCACCTGGTGTTCATCATGACAAGTGCACTCCTTGATCTCCATCACCTCTTTATCCCATCCCTCAACCCACCTCCCCTATGGTAACTATCAGTTTGTTCTCACATACAGTTAAGAGTCTGTTCCTTGGTCATCCTCTCTTCTTTTCCCCCCCTTTTGCTTGTCTGTTTTGTTTCTCAAATTCCACATATGAGTGAAATCATATGGTATTTGTCTTTCTCTGACTGACTTATTTTGCTTAGCATTATACTCTTTAGCTCCATCCATGTAGTAAATGGCAAGATTTCATTCTTTTTGATGGCTGAGTAATATTCCTGTGTGTGTGTGCATGTGTGTGTGTGTGTGTGCGCGCGCGCGCGCCACGTCTCTTTATCCACTCATCAGTTGAGGGACATTTGGGCTGTTTCTCTAAATTTTTTGGTAGCTATAGGACCATTGAAATTTCCTATTTCATCTTATATCAATATGGCAGGTTGTGTTTTCTTAGGATCTTGTTCATTTCCTCTACTTTTTCAAATTTTTTTCCATAAAATTATTTTTAATATCTTTTTCAATCTTTAAAATTTCTACACTAACTTTTTCAATCACATATTGGTAATTTGTGTCTTCTTCCTCTCTCTCTTTTTTTTTTTTGGTCAGTTTTGCCAAGGGTTTATCTATTTTATTAGTTTTTTAAAAGAATCACCCTTTGGCATTATTTGTTTTTTTTAATTTTACTTATTTAAGTAATCTGTACACCCAACTTGGGGATGAAAATCATGACCCCAAGATTAAGAGTCACTGCTCTTCTGACTGAGCCAAGCAGGCATCCCTGTTTACTTTTTTAAAAATTATTTTATTATTTTTTTTTACATTTTATTTTTATTATTTTTGAGAGAGAGAGAGATAGAGCACAAGTAGGGGAAAGGCAGAGACAGAGAGGGAGACTCAGAATCCAAAGCAGGCTCCAGGCTCTGAGCTGTCAGCACAGAGCCCTACGTGGGGCTCAAACTCACCAACTGTGAGATCATGACCTGAGCTGAAGTCAGACGCTTAACCAACTGAGCCACCCAGGCTCCCCACCTGTTTACTTTTTCTATTCTTCTTTCGTTTTATATTTTATTCATTTTTGCTATTGTCTTTGTTATTTTTATCCTCTATTATATTTTGATATAATTTTCTGTACTTTTTCTAACTTCTGGAGAGGAATGTTTACATCATTGATTTTTAGTTTTGTGTCCTTTGCAATATATATAATTAAGGTTATAAATTGCAGCAGCCCACAGTTGTTTATATTTTGTGGTTCTCACAATTATCTAATTCAAATTAATTCTGCAAGTTTTTGTAATTTATTCTTTGACCCATGAGTTTAGAAGTATATCACTTAAAAAAAAATAAATGTTAAAAAAAATTTAAAAAGGGCGCGCCTGGGTGGCTCTGTTGGTTGAGTGGCCGACTTCGGCTCAGGTCATGATCTCACAGTCTGTGAGTTCGATCCCCACGTCGGGCTCTGTGCTGACAGCTCGGAGCCTGGAACCTGCTTTGGATTCTGTGTTTCCCTCTCTCTCTCTCTGCTCCTCCCCTGCTTGTGCTCTATCTCTCTCTGTCTCTCAAAAATAAATAAGTGTTTGAAGTATATCACTTAATTTCCAAGAATTTAGGGATTTTTCTCTATATACTTTATTATTGATTTCTATCTCAACTTTCTAGTTATTGTGAGAAAACATACACTAAATGATTTTAATCTTTGAAATTGTTGGTGCTTGCTATGTGGCTTAGCATATGGACAGTTTTAGTAAATATTCCATTGGCATTTGCAACAAATGTGTATACTGTAGATATGCAGAACAGAGTTCTGTCAGTTAGTTCATATATATTAATTGTGTTGTTTAAATATTTTGGCTGATTTTTTTGCCTGCTAATCTGCTCTTAAACCTAATATCAGTCCTTATTTCTGTAATGTATTTTAAAAATCAGGGGCGCCTGGATGGCTCAGTTGCTTGAGCATCTGACTTCAGCTCAGGTTATGATCTCACAGTTGGCGAGTTTGGGCCCTCATCTGGCTTTGTGCTGACAGCATGGAGCCTGGAACCTACTTCAGATTCTGTGTCTTCTTCTCTCTCTGCCTCCCCCTCTCTCGGGCTCTGTCTCTGTCTCTGTATCTCTCTCTCTCAAAAATGAATAAACATTAAAAAATCATGATTTGTGGTTTAAACTGGTATTATTTTATTTAAAATACAATGTGTCTTATTTTTAAAATGCTATTGTATGTTGTTGTAACCTCTGTTTTGTGTAGTTGTATCTAATCTTAATCACTGTAGGAGTTGTAACAAGGAGAGTATTGAGAAACTTGATACATTTAGTGATACAATTATAAATAACTTCTGCTGATCCCCTGGAGCTACCAGCTTTGGGATCCTTGATTTTGATTAGCATTAGTGATACTAAAATAAATTCTTCCTGGGTTCTGCCTTGTTCTTCCTGAAACAATGAAGCTACCATAGAACCTGATATATACATCATTATCACCATTCCTCTGGAAATTTCCATCTTCACAGAATTTTCTTTTTGGTCAGATTTTGGGAACACAATGATTCATTTCTTTTTTAAAATTTATTTATTTATTTATTTATTTAATAGAATTTGTTGTCAAATTGGCTAACATACAGTGTATACAGTGTGCTCTTGGTTTTGGGGGTAGATTCCCGTGACTCATCGCTTACATAAAACACCCAGTGCTCATCCCAACAAGTTCCCTCCTCAACGCCCATCATCCATTTTCCCCTCTCCCCCATCCTCCCATTAACCCTCACTTTTAATTCGAAGGTGAAAGAGTAAACAAGATTGTGTTATGTTACTGATCTTTTTCTCCAAATTACAAATGTGAGCTCATTATTTAACAAAGGATAATTTTCCTGATTTTTGGATTGGTTTACTAGAAAACTCTTATGAAGATACAGATTTAACCCACTTAGTTATCATTTTAACAAATTACTACATGGATATGAAACATCTACATGGAGATAGATAGAAAACACAGGGTTGTAATGTTTGAATACTGAAGATAAGATATCCCGGGAAATTGAGACCATCTGGCTGTTGTAAGCATATAGACTGACTTCTACAACACATGTTGTCGGAATAAAGGTATATACCAGGTTGCACCACGGCATTTTACTGTGTGTCAGCATGTGATATGGACAGTAAAGCCATCGGTACATTCACAGGGAAAAAGATAATAAACTTTTGGAGCTATCTGAGCAGTATTTGTGTCTGGAAGTAATGGAAACATGATTGCTGTCAAGTTGGGAGAACAGCTGCTTCTGCAGAATTGAATCATTTATTCCTCTCCTGTGGTATCACAATGTAGTATGAAGAAGACTGAGTTAGTGGTTCAGGAGATCAGGGTCCCAGATTCTACTGCTCACCTGCTCTGTGATCTTAAGCAAATCTCTTCCCTTCTAGGTATTAGCTCCTCATCTACAAAAGTCAGGAGTGACCCTACATGGAGGCTCAGGCCAAAGCAAGCCGAGAATGTACACACTAAAGAGAGAGCAAGATGAGGGAGGGAGTAGTCCCCAGGACTTAACTGTCTGAGTACTTCTCGTTCCAATGAATGTATGTTTTGCTCCAATGTTATCCGTTTTGTTAAAAACAGATGACATTTTTAACACAGTTGGCCATATTTCAGTTAAATTGTTGGTCTCCAAAAAGTGAGCTATATTTATTCCTGTGTCAAAGTGAAGGATCCTAGGCTGCTATCAAGCGGTCACTGGTAGGGGCCCCCACTTTCAGTCCTGTGGCCCGACCATAGCAACTGTCCATGTTGCCTTTGTTAACGAGTAAGGCTGATGAGTCAGGCTGGCAGTGGCAGATCAGGGAAGACTGTGTAGACAAAACAAATATATTCACGTTTTCTATCACTCCCTGAAAGAGAGGTGAGTACAAATTTTCAAATACCTCCTGTAGATAGGGAAGAATACTGTACCCTGTCAGAGGGTCTCTGCTGTCTCTCTTAAACCTAGTTGAGTTTCCACACTAGATATACAGGCAGGAAGGAGGGAGGGCTGTGTATATGCATGGTAGTGGTGCACAGAACATTGGGGAACATTGGTCAGCTGGGCTTAGACAGTGACAGTCAGAGCAAGCCGCATCCCATTCAGCCTTTGGTTGGAGACAGATACAACATTGATGGTTGGTTTGCCAAGGTCAACATGACACATTCCAGGAAACTGGCCGGGGTGGGCTGCATACAGCTGGACCTAATCCCTGTTAGTTTTGAGCAAAAACTATCTACCCTCAACTTTGCCCTCCCTCACTTTCCCTTTCCCTCCCCTTGACCTTCTCTTTCCTCAGGAGAGACTGATCAGAAAAGGTGGCTGAGCTGAGTGGGGGCATCTAGGCAGGGAGGCTGAAAGCCTCTTGTTCTCTTGGTCCTACATGAGGACAGCCGGACAGCCCTGCAGATACAAGTATTGCCAAATAATTGGGTCTTTGAGTGAATTAAAAAAAAACACCTTTTCTGGGTTTAAGAGGGGAAGTTCATGATTTGAGGTCCTTGCCTCTCAGGGGACATCCTTGTGCAGGGCACTGTCCGAGATCCTGGAGCAGCCCCGAGGCCTCGGGTTTTGTTTCCAATTGGGAAATTCCTATGACAGGGGTAGGGTTGGACGGTCAGCTCCCCCTTTGTCATTGCAGACTGCTTCCTTTCTGCCAAGCTGGGGCATTTGGAGTCATGCTTGGATGTACACACCCACAAAAGAGTTAAGAATTTGGCTAATTCAGTGCATTGTGTTTTTGCTTTTGTTTTTGTTTTGCTTTTGGTTAGGGCAGGAGCAATGGTTCACATTTTTTTCCTTCTGCTTAGAGGGTTTTATAAAATTCTGTTTGTTATTAGCTTATAGGATGGGACTGGTGCAGAGAAGGAAAGCATTTGCCAGCCTGTGTAGGGAAAATTTCTACAGACTGTTGTTAGGATTATGTGCCCTTGGAAGAGCATTAAAAGTTATAGCTGTTTATGTTTAGGGTTATATTCCAAATGTGTTTTGGTTTAAAATTTATAATAAATTGGAGATAATTTTGGTGGATCCTAAAGGACCTGACCAAAGGAATGCTTTCATTTGTAGTATGACTAGAAGCAAACGGTCTTGAGGTAAGAAAAAGCGGTTGAGCCAGTACTGATCAGATCCTCCTCTCCTGGCTGAGGCTTAAAAGAAGATGATCTAGTGAGAGACATCCATGTAGGAATGGGGGGGGGGGCAGGAACACGGAGAGTCTAAGGCAGGGCTCCGCTTCTTCATGTGGCAATGGGGGACACAAGTGGACCCCTCATGGCTTCACTTGGCAAATCAGCAGCCTAAAATATGGGGGGATATAAAAGCCATCAAATCACAGTTCAGGGAGTCATGACTGTCACCTCCATCTCTGACTCAGGAGGGGAGAAATGGTCAGGCCAAAAAATGCCCTTCAACTCAGGGTCCAGCATGGGAGAATTAAAGAATTGGCAATTGGTAAAAACTTACATTTTTCTCTTTCTGTACATGGTATCCAGACCTTTTTTTGACCTTTCAAAATGTTTTTTGAAGTGCCTGCTGTTGAGATTACTCAATTGTACTAAGTCATGAGGGGAGGCTGGGGGATTTGGAGAGCTAGTCTTCAGATCCTCAAGCTACTAATAAAGCTATTTTGCTATATAAATTGGGATATACACCAAAACCACTCTTTATTTTTTGCTCTCTGATGATGAGAAATGTGTAAGCTCCCCATACAAAAAAAAAAAGTGTATCTCAATATGATGCCTGTGACTAATGGAGATAATAGTGATGCTGTGGCTTGAGGAAAATATAAAAAATAGAACCTGTTAAGCTTTGGATTTATGAAATACCAAGATCCCTTGTTTAAGCCATTAACAACTTGACAGATACCCTGCTGTATATACGGGCCGTGTTGTAGATCTCTGTCTAATGAGCATTCAAGGGAATCACTAATCTAAGCCTATGAATGTCTACAAAGGCTGATTTTCACCACTCTAAGAAATATTCAGAGACTTTGGGGTCAAATTCCATGTTGAGATAAGATGTGATATTGTCATTGTTCTGTTTTCTGCAGTAGCTCTATTCTGGCTGTTCATGAGTAGGCCATCATGTATTTATGACATGGGTCAGAATGCCTGACTTTGTGTAGTGCATGGTAGGGCTACACATAATGGGTGGTCAATATTTTCTCATTTGCTGATGTAGTTCTCTTTTGAGTGGAAAAAAAGAAATTGTTTTGAAATTGATGGCATATGTGGGAATTCTTGGTGTAATCTACTATCTGAAAGTTTTCCTGACAGGTTGAAACTATTTAATTATGTTCACTAAAGACTTCTGAAAAGCTATGGCAATGAGGTAGACATAACATAACATTATATTTGTATACTATATTGCTTTATAGTTTAAATACAAATTATTTTTATTTAATCAAATTCTTAAAATAATCCTATGAAATAGTTGTTCTTAACTCCATTTTATAGGTGAGGAAAGTGGGGAGATGAAATGGTTAGTCCAAGCATCAAAATAAGGACCAATTTTTTTAAGCTTCTTATCTTTTTTTAGATTAAAAAATTTTTTAAGTTTATTTATTTATTTTGAGAGAGAGAGAGAACACATGAGCAGGGGAGGGGCAGGAAGAGAGGGAGAGAGAGAATCCCAAGCAGGCTCCACACTGTCAGCACAGAGCCTGATATAGGGCTCAAACCCATGAACCATGAGATCATGACCTGAGCCGAAACCAAGAGTCAGACGCTCAACTGACTGAATCACCCAGGCACCCAAAACTTATCTTGTGCTTTTTCTGCCTCACTGCTTTTACAAGACCTTGGCTGTAGTTCAAGAGGAGACATTCCTTGGCTGGGTGGCCCTAAGTAAATCACTTTGCCTCATCAGTCTTAGTTTCTTAAGCTATGGAGTCAGGTAATCAATACCTGTCTCAACAACCTTAAACCCACAGAAATAGCCAAAAAAGGCCAAGGCAGGAAAGGCGTTAGTGTCCCTTTTTCCTTGCTAGAAAGATATAAAGTATAGAGACTTCCCATGACTGATTTTCTTCTATCTGCTGCCATCTTTCTGTAAAGTTACCCATAATTCCCTTTTGCTTTCAACACTCTCTGATCATGACCGCTTAGAGGGGTAGAATAGACCTTAGACTATTAGTTTGAGATTTTTACTATCTATATTGAATTTGTCTTCCTCTTTTTTAATAGGCTTATCTCTGCTTTTCAATCTTCCTCTGAACTCATTGCCCAGCTACATGGCCTCATTCTTCAGTCAGAACCCTGGCTTTACCTAATCCCAAGGGTCTACCTGGAAATTTGATTCTAGACTCTACAAGTATGACCTGTTCTTTCCCTACTATTGTCTCACTATACTGCTTCTGATAAACACCTGGTTCGTGTAGGCAATTCTTGGGAGCACAGCCATTGGTATTTACAAACTTCAAACTTTCTGCTTAATACCTTAATACCTCTCTCTCTCTAAATGGTTCTTCCCATTTGAAGAAAGCCCAGAAATATGTAGCATAAATGTTATCAGTTAGAAGCCATTATGTCCTACATGAATAGCTTGGTCTATCCATTACCTCCAGCTGTCCCAGCATGCAGTCAGAACACATGTAGCCAATGCCTTCCCTTTCCAGACTCAGGGACAGGGGAATCTGCACGGAGGTGTCACAGATGGCAAGGGAGGTCCAGTGATGTGATTGTGGGGAAATTGATTTGTAAACATTCCGGTGAGAATGGCTTCCCTTCTGAATGGCTATTTTGTAAACTGTTTCTGTGAAACAAGAATGTGTTCCATTAAATATCATCTTGATTCACAGAGTGATCTCTGGTCCACCAGCCAAACTGCTTACAAGCAAACAAGGCAACTCAGTGGCTTCCAAAAAGGAGGCAGGTTTGAGCCTAGATATTGGTATTTTTCCATGTGTATAAATCTGAAAGAAAGTCTACTGGTGACTTTACAATTAACTTGTGATTTTTCTTGGTGACAATAAAAGGTGTATCTCCTGTTGATATACTCTCAAGTGTTAACAATGTACCCACACAGCAATGTAGAACTGAAGAAACATGGACACTCTCCCCTTCTTAGAGCTCTCCATATTTGTGAGAGCCTGAAAACCTGCTAGCTGCCCAGACGGGTGGGCCCAGAGAATTAGCTACTATTCTGGTTGCTTATCCTGCCTGAGCAGGAACATTCTGGGAATATAGAGACCTGGATGCTAGTGCTGGACTTCTAAAAGTGGATAAGTCCCTAATTCTTTCGGAACCTCAGTTTCCTCATCTGTAAAATGGCAGGTAAAGGAAATTGGAACAGAAGATATTTATGGCTTCTTCCTGCTCTAAACTTTTACAATTTTCTTGTTTCCTTCTCTCCTTTTTTTATGAAAACATAACTCTCTGTATTGAGAGATCAACTCTCTTTCCCTCACCCCTCTCTGCAAGTGAGTTGGACAGTTTCTCCCACCTAGGCTCCCACTAAGTAAACAGGTGTTTGGCCAGATCCACCTGGCATCAGATAATTTCAGATGTGAAAATGTAACTTCTCTGGATCTTAAAAAAGAGCTATTAAGACAAACCATACAGCTTGAAAAGGACCCACTCAGGATGCTACAGATTCCATTCTAACTAGATTTGCTGACTATTTAACTGAATTATTTCACTAATTACGGATGTCTGACATTTCACCTCTAAGTGAACTGTAGAAGATTGAGTTGAATCCAAGTTTTTTCTTTCTCATCTCTAAGAAATTATTGTCAGTCCTTCAGCCAAGAGAGGGTGACACTTACTTCACCCTCCCTTCCATTTGGATGACTCCCTCATTGTCCCCAATGATCTCTTGAAATGAACTGGCTCTTACCTCCTGAAGGGTCTCTGCCCCTGTCAAGCATGTGACAGGGACTTGCAGACTTCTACTGGCAGATAAGGTGGCCATCATGATCTGTAGGGCACCTGGTTCTTACAAGTTATGCACATCTACCTCGCTCCCACATACTTTGCTCCTACTCCTGCTCTCTGCACACTGGCTGCTCCAGCTCAGTGCTTCGGCAGAGTATCCTCCCAACTCCCTTTCCCTACCTCCCTTCCTCTCTTCTTCCCTCTTTCCCTCCCCTTGTCCTCCTTCTCTTCCTCCCTCTCTCCCTTCCCCCCTTTCTCCTCCCACCTCCCTTCCTCTTTCTTTCTCTGCTCACAGCCACACACAGACTGCAAGCCAGCAGACGCTATCTCGGAGTAGATAGATATCATCATTGCTGATTTCTGCACAATGAGAGAGTCTTTCTCCTCCTTTGGAAAAGAAAAACCTGGTCTCAGAAAGACAAACATAGCAGTGGTACTTTTCCCTTGGCACAACTCTGATGACAAGATCAAACCCATCCAAGTCACTTGTTTAGTCAAGAGTCATGACAAGACACAGAGGACACCCTTGAAGGATCAATTGAAGGGCAGTTAGTAACTAGCCTATTTGTAGAGGAGTGAACAGTGTTAAGGATGCTAATAAAGGATGATGACGCTGAGGAGCTAACTAAACACAGAGGGAACCAGCCATTACCACCCTCAGTCCCAGGGGCAAAGTAGAGCCAAAGTATGAAACCACAGACGGGGCCACCTGACGGGAACTGTGGCTGTAGGGAAGGAGTAGGGAAATAAATACCCCAACTCCCTCTGCTTCAGCCCTCTGACAGCCCACTGGTAGCCCTCCCCTCATGGCTGAACCTGACAGGAAATCAGAAAGCAAGGAGGTCCAGAGATGCATCTTGGAAGTTGGCCTCCTGGGGATGGCAGAGGATGAAAAACAGGCCTGGCCATGCCAACAGGGACTATCTGGTATAGTTACTTTTGCTTTTAAACTTTGTTTCTCATTTCATTTACTTAGATATTTGACACTTCTCTGTATCAAACGTTTCTGAAAACCAACCAATAGGAAACCTAAAGAGAACCCTATTTCTCTTTCTTTTAAAAAAAATCTGGCATGGATGGGGCACTTGGGTGGCTCAGTGGGTTGAACTTCTAACTCTTGATTTTGGCTCAGGCCATGGTCTGAGGGTGGTGGGATCAAGCCCCACCGCGCATTGGGACACTCTCTCCCTCTCTCTCTGCCCCTCTCCCCCACTTGTGCTCTCTCTTTCTAAAATTAAAAAAAAAATGAAGTAAAATAAGTTATTTAAAAAATCTGACATGGCTTCTGCAAAAACATTTATTCAATAGTCTTATATTTAAATAGGGCTTTTCTGGAGAAATCAAGAAGTATATATCTAATACCAACGTTTAAACAAATTTCTACCTGCACACTGAGAATACTCTCTGTTAACAATGGTTTATTATGCCTACTACACTGGTTGATTGGAAGCAGATTTTACAAAATGCTCTAAACTTGGAGGAATGTTTCTTCTTGAATGCAAAGTCCTATGTATGCAATGAAATAATGGCATGCAGTATCTGTCATTTCAGAACACATTCTTGTTGTTGCAATTATACATTTAAGACATTTCTCTCCCAGGATCCTCTCTGGCCAGAAAGGTGCAAAATCATTCAGCTGAATAAGTATCAGGAATGACTACCTGTTATCAAGATGAACCACTGGGGATATTTCTCCCAACACTTTCTTTCTTCCTACTTTCTCCCTCACTCTCCACACCTCCTACCTCACCCCTTCTCTTTTCCTCTCCTTTCTGGGAAGAAAGACAAACTTGATAACATGAACATTCATGTATGAATTCAAGCATCCTAGATATATGTATCTTAATATTTTCTGGACTAGTTTAAATAAATAAATTTAATTATCATTGGAGTAAATTAATTTTCAGCTGAAGCAAATTAATTTTCATGTTGGTGATTCTGATGGCTTCCTATCATTAGATTTCTTCAATTTATTTACAAGTTTGTTATGGTTTTTCTTGTTGTGTCATGTTATTGTTTTACTTTGCTTCCCTTGCTCTTCTTTCTTTCTTTATTTTTATAGCCATCTCTATTTGCCTGATAGTTTCCTATTTGCTTGGGTTTGGCCCCCCAGTCCTCTCGAATCTGGTGTAAAACCACTTCTGGTTCAAATGACATTTTGAGGATCTTATCTCATGTAAATAGTGGAAACGTTACAGATGCAATCCCAAGGCCTCCGAGTCAAGAGAAGTTTCTAAATCTAAGGCAGTAGGAGGAAAAGGGTGACGGTCTCACGGGCAAAATAGGGGTTGTGCAGATCTCGGCTGCTTCTAGCAGGTGCTCCGATATGCTAGTTTCACCGTGTCCCCATCAGCATTTTAAAACAGCGTGTCATTTCAAGATAAATCTGAACAAAGACATTTCCTTGAAAGTTGCTTTAATTTAAGAATAAATTGGGTGTGAAAAGTTGAAGGAAATCTTAAAGTATTTAGAGGGTTTATTATGAACTGGAGAAAACTGATACTCTATGTCCATTTCTTTTTCTCTCCCAAAGGAAGTACAAATGTCAGGTACTAAAATGTATTGCATTTCTTTTGGAAATTTTGGAGAGACTCTATGGGCTAATGAAAGTCTACATATATAGATAGGTTCATGACTTTGCCTTCTGAATCATGGGAGTCTGATGTAGGAGGTCTCTGACAACTGGAACTTAGGTAGTTTTTGTTTCTATGATATGTGTTCTGGAGTTCTTTGGAACTTTGAGCCAGGGAAGTAGTTTCAAGTTATGATACCAAGAATATATGGCAATATATACAGCTCCTGGGTCTCTTAGAGGGAAGTAATAGATATTTTTATTCCCCAATTGTAAAACATCCCAGCTGTTGGGCCATTGAATGTTATTGTGTTTTCAAAACCCATTATTTCCCAACAGTAGAATATATCCCAGTTGTTACTTCTGAATAATGACTGAGCTGGTGGTTTTGAGGAGCTATAAACCACATTTTCTTTACCTGTCCCAAACCTAAGAACTCTCCAGACTAAGATATATATGTGTGCATGTGTATATATATGTATATCTTTTACAGCAGGATATTTGGGGGCAAGGTGGGGGGAGTAGGGGAAAGAGTGGAAATTTTAAAGACTTTCAAGATCTAGTGGCAAAAGCCTGTGACTCAGAATTCTATATTTCATTGACCTAGTGGCATAAGTCATTTTTAAGAGAATTATTTGTGTCTTTGATCAATCAGTTTCATTTCTACTCCCTGCACACTGCCATTCCCTTCACCATCTCACACTTATCTCTTAGATTCAGCTTCCCTATTTAGGTATAAAAAGAAAAGTGATGCTCATATTGCTTTGGTTACAATTGCAGCTAATGGAATGCTTTCAATAAATTCCGTCTCCCCTGCATCTTCTTTTAGGCTCTATCCCAAGGTCTGTTTGCATCTGCTGTCTTCTTGTTTGACAAGCCAGAGTGCCTTCTCCCAATATCTTGTCACATGGTATCTGTTTGGCTCCAGAACCAATGTGCTTTTCTTTTAAAAGCGTTACAGATGTATTTGAGGGAATGTAAAGAAGGGCCTGAGGGTTTCTGAAAGGGTGCTGACATAAACAAACGCTGTCAAATGAAACTGCACAGGACCATTTGCATCTGAATCTGAACTCCCAAGCTTTGCTGGTTTTCTTTTGCTCATCTTGGATCCCAGACTGTTCCATGGATTCTCTTTCTCCTTGAATTTTTCCTGTAGAACATCACCTCCAGTGTGACATCCTAATATCCTGCCCTACATCATAATGGGCACCCCTGACCTCCCACCCAGCCTGCTCAATGCTTTTGTCTTTGTCTCACTGAGTCTGGACTTCGTAATACAGGGCAGCTCAGCCCTGTCCAGCTCACATTGGGAAATTCTCCTTGGTTCCCGGTTTCTGTTTACCTTTGATTTTGCCATTTAGAGGCGGTATGGGGAAGCTGTATGCTGGATCTCTTTTCTGTTTTTTTGCAAGTATCTCTTTCAGTGTTAATCTCTGTTCTGATTTCATAACCAAACTGATACCTCCATGCATACTGTATTTCATATCCATATCATTAATTGATTCATGATTCTATATTTTATTGATCGGCCTTCATAGAATTATTTTCAACTAATTATTTGTGTTATATTAGTCTTTATGATCACTGATGGCCCATTAGCCAGCAAATGTTCATTATAATCATTTGTGTGTTTTTTATTGATTAAAATTTTTATTTACAAGTATCATTAATTCATTAAAATTTTTTTAATGTTTATTTATTTCGAGTGAGTGGGGGAGGGGCAGAGAGAGAGGGAGACACAGAATCTGAAACAGGCTCCAGACTCTGAGCTGTCAGCACAGAGCCCGCAATGGGGCTCGAACTCAAAGACTATGAGATCGTGACCTGAGCTGAAGTCAGACGCTAAACCAACCGAGCAATCTAGGCACCCCTCATTAATTCATTTTTACCTCTATGTGCTTGCCTTGTGACTTTGCATCCAAGACAAGAAAAATCTCAGTTCTATGCAGAATACCTCTATGTCACACAGTTTTTGATAAACCACCTCTGGGAGGTAAATTGAGGAAAGTTACCCATCTCAACTGAGTGTTGCCCATTGAGGGGTGGGCATAATAGATATAGTCTTTAAGATTTAAGAATGGTCACTTATTTGGAACTGGAGAAGGTGTCAGATGTTGTGTCTTAGATGCCAAAGTGTATGCTAGAACCACGAGTCCACTCCTAGTGATGGTGTAAGGAAGAAGAGGAGTTAAGGTAAAGGCTTAGGATATTCTTGGCTGCCAAAGTCTTTCTTGGGAAAGTCCTTGATCATTTAACTTGGACAGGCCACTGCTGCACACTCTGACAGCACCATATACCCATCAACTACTGGTGCCACCTCACAGTGAGTAATATGTATTATTAGTAGGACTGGTTGTGTAATGTCTAGCTTATTCTCCAGACAAAAGGCTCCAGGAGGACAGATACAATGCCTCTTCCTCATCGTTGTATCCCTAGAGCCAAGCACAGTAATTGGGAACATATCAGGAATTCAGTGCATCCCTACTGAATGATTGAATAATTGAAGGGAAGAAAGAAAGGAGAATCATTCCTTCTTGGAGTACATGCATCTATCCCCCCTCCTCTGTCCAATGAGGACAGATTTCAGCCAAGTATTTTTGGTCTCTTGCTCTGGGTCTTATTCTTCCCTGACGAGGTCAAGTGAATTTCTTGGTTAGAGACAGTGATTGGTACATGTTCCTTGATTGGGTAGAGAGAATGTATCAAAACTCTTAAGCAAATAGAATTCACTCTTCTCAAGCAGTGCATGGCTGTGATCCTGATTGCCCATGGTTGCTCTGTAGACTCAACATTTCCCTCCAGTGTGCAGGTCCAAGATCTGACTTGGAAACAGGAAGTATTAGGAAGTTCATGGTTATCACATTTCTAAGCCATACCATCCAAAATAACTTTTATCAGGAGTTAAGATGACATTTTTATCCTCATCTACCTGGCTCCTTTTTATCTCTCTCTTAATTGGTTTTGAACGTGGACAAGAAAGAGGGGTCTCATTTCTTTGGCTACCTAAAACCCCAGTAGCTCCTGTGCTTAGAATTCAGGAAAAATCAACATAGATGCATCCTGGGTTGAAAAGTTTTGACCCCCAAAGGGGAAAATGGGATTCAAGACTGGAAACACAATAGAGCTTTGAAAAACAAAACATTTTTCTTGGAGTCTGAGAGTCAGTGAGCCTCCTGAAATTGTGTGTGAAATATTCTGTGTATAGGATCCAGAAGTTTCATCAGATTCTCAAAAAAAGGTTGCTGAACCTCTATTTTAAGGAGCCTTAGATAGACCTTGAGTTTATCTCCTGGCATCTGGAAATTTGGTCCCACCTTCCCATCCTCATCCTTGCCTGAAGTGTCTTGCTGGTCCTCTCATCACACCCTTCAGAGCTCAGCTTGAACCCCAGCCCAACTCCTCAGGAAGTCTGCCCTGCCCTACCAGCCAGCAGGGATGTCCTCTGGCTCTGGTCCTCTCACTGAATGTCTGCCTCTTCTGTTCTCTCAACTAAAGCTTGAGTGCCTGAGAGCAGGGTCAAGTTGTTCAATACTTGCTCTGTGTCACCCAAACTGCCTGGCATTTGATAGTCATTTCTGAATTCTATTAATGTACTAATATGAGACCTAGGAGGGATTCATTAGAATATCTTTTAGAGGAAGGGAGATGCTCCGAGAGAGTAAGTGATTTTCCTCCAGGCAAAAGCCAGGAAAGAGCAGAAGGGGATTTAAACTTGGGTCTCCTGGTCCTAGTTCAGGGCTTCTCCCCTCCCCAGTGCAGCTGCCCTTATCAGGAATTACCCCATACTTCCTACACTGGAGCTTTTCTCCCCAGGAGACATGTCTTTGTTGGGAAGCCATGACCCTGATTTTGAGTTCTCTGGGGTAGTGAGGTGAGAGAGGGCAGGAGCACTTGACTTCCTGCATAAGACACTGAAAAGGATTTGGAGTTGGGTATGCCCCCCCCAAACAAAAACAAAAACAAAAACAAAAACAAAAACAAAAACGAATGACTACATTTTGCAAGAGCTAGGGAGGAATTACATATATATGTGACCAGTGAAACATTCCCTAAGGAAAGTTTTACAGAAGAATTTTGAACAGGAAGTTTTGATTTTTCTATCTGTGCATGATCTCCTGCTCTCTGTCCAGCTGGTTAAGAAAAGTTCACCACACACAACTGTCTCAAGGTTCAGGGAAAGGTGATGATTTACATCTTGGGTGAGCAGAGCAGAGGGAAGAGAATTGCTGGAGTGGAGGAGGGTAGAGGATGATAAACAAGAAGGCAGTAGGGACAAGGTGCACAGGGACAACTGGAATGGAAGTGGCATGAGGCTGGCCCTGGGAATTCACCAGTGCCTTGGGAAGAGCTTTGAACCACCCCAAGGTGAGTGTAGAGGTAAAGCCAACTTTATTTAGATCTTCAAAATCAAGGTGATTCCAATAGACATTTGGACACTAACAGGTTGATAGTAGCCCTGTCTACATTTTCAGAATGAGGAATGGTAGGTGGAGGGTAAACAGAGCATGATGTTTTATGAAAGAAGAAAATAATAAGGAACCTTTCCGTTTTCCAAAGTCCTTCTACATTTTGGAGGAGGGAAGGCGTTAGCTGAAAACTTTCCTGATGATGACGGTTGAATCACCTGCTGAAGAGCAAACTTGATGGCATTTAAATTGCATGGGTTTTATCTCCAGAGCAGACATGTGGATACTCTGAATTTCTCTTTGCAAACTCCAGTCTTTAGTCTCCCGTGAAGAACGGTTCCTGGGTATGAGAGATAGGTGACAATGCACGTGTCTGTCAAACAAACCCCTACTCTCTTCTCATTTGGCTGTTCATCTGAATAACAGAAACGGAAAGGGGGTGGGAAGTGAGTAGGTGACAGCTTCTGGCTGCTGATGACCAGAAGAGCCGGCAGAGTGACTGCAGGTGGGTCCTTGTGTTGATCACCCACCGGGACTCACTGAATTGAGATCCTGCAGCTGCTGACAAGGGCCCAGGGAAGCAACGAACGGCAGCTCCATTAATTGTGGTGGGAGTGATTCTCGGTGTCTCTCTGTCTCTTCATCCCCTGAAGCCAAAGCTGTGGGTCTGGGTGATCTGCACAGGAAGGCATGTAGCACATCTGATGGACACAACAGTAGAGATCGGATCGCTGGTCTAAGGATGGAAACATGGCTCTTCCCTCAGGGACTGATGTCAACAGACCAGCGAGTTATATGCCCTTCAAAAGGACTGATGCTGCAACTGCATCACTGCTGCCTTTCCTCCCATGGCAACCGGCTCCCACTGCTCATTCGAGGCCAGGGGCCGTGTCTACAGGCTCTGACACGCCACCTCACTCAATCCTCGTCAAAACCTGGTGGGATGGGCGCTGTCATCCCTCCAGTTTTACACAGGAAAAAAACTGGGACTCAGAAATTTAAGTGACTCATTTCCCATCTGAGTGAGTTGCTCAGGAAAATAAAAGGGAATTAGCATAAAATTTGCGAGGAAGTGTCGAATAATGCCTAAGAGCAAGGGCTTTCTGCTCAGACAGATCGGAGTTGGAAGCCTGGCTCTGAAACTTAACGGGCAGTGTGAGCTCGGGCAAGTCACTAGGCCGCTCTGAGGCTCACTTTCTCCACCTGCACCGTGAAGACAGTAATAAGACCTATTCCGGACCTCTTGCATCGCAAGTGATCCTGAAAGCTTATCCAGTCTTCTTGCTATTATCAAATGATGGTTATTTTTTCTCTGCTTACAAATCAGATAAGGTGGTCCTGTGACTCCCTACAGGGTAAGATGTTCTTTGAGGCCATAAGGATCACAAGTCTTTTTAAAGATTCTCTCAGGATTTGAGCAGGAAGTTGCTCTGGAAGGGCATTCTTTTTCTGGGTTTGGGAGGTGCTGGTAAATGACCAGTGGTCTGGCCTCAGTCCCGCTAAGTTCCATTTTAATCTCTGCTTTTATGATCAGTGTTGTTACTCCATAGCACAGCTAGGACTAGCTGGAGTTTGTAAAAGGAACACAAATAACCACTGTATCAACGATCTATGGCCATGTGACCAAACAACTCAAACTTCAAACTTAAAGCAAAAGGTATTTATTGTTGCTTAGGATTTTGTGGTACTTCTACTGGTCTCTCCTGGGCTTGCTCCTACCACTGAGGAATGGAATGGGATGGCTGGATAGTCCGAGGTGACCTAGCACATATGTCTGGGAGCTGGTGGTGCTTATCAGCCTGGGTACTTTAGTCCTCCTCTACATGGCCGTTCCACCTCCGGTAGACTAACCTCTTGCTCATAGCATGGCAGCCTCAAGGCAGAGTTCCAAGAGGACAAGCGCCAGTGCATAAGTACCTATCAAGCTCCTGCTTGAGTCACGTTTGTTCATAGCCCATTGGCCAAAGCCAGTCACATGGTGAAGCTCAGTGTCATGTGGGAGATGATGTAGACCCTAATGGGTGAAGTGGCAAAGAATTTTGGCCATTTTTAATCCATCACAATTATAAATATGAAACATAAAAAAATAAAGAAGGGGCATCTTAAAGATATAATAAGAATAAAAAGAACCCAAACCTGCAGTGTAAAGATTTCCAATCATCCTTACCTCCAAGAGCTTTGGACCCTTTCCCTATCCCACTAGCCCCTGGCAGGCACACTTTGTGGGCACCTTGTATCCCCTGGCACGTTGCTAAAGCACCTTCTTACATCTTATATCCTCTCCTTTGGGAGCTACTGGACTCCTTTATTTCTTAAACCTTGTTCAGGGGACAACTCTACATCTATAGCTTCCCCACCCCCTTCCCCAAGTCCCCTCCAGCCCAGTCACCAGGGTATGCTTCCAGGACTGAGGGATGTAATGTGACTGACAGGTTTATTATTACTACAATAATTTGTGCTAATTGAAATGGCAATGTAATTATTACTTTTTGTTAATCCTGCTAATGTTTTGGAGACTACCTTTTAACTTTATTTTAATTAATAGAGAAATATAAGTATTCCTTATGGAAATGGATTATTATTATACTTAACTATTGCCTAACATGCTTTTTTAATTAAAATTACAAACTAAGCATCTTACTGAATCTCTTTCTCTATAAGTGCTTACATAAATATTAATATAATCAGCACACAATATATAGACAAATATTTTGAATTTTTAAGAGATGACTAATAGTGCATGTGTAATGGTGCTAAAATATATTTAATCAGTCTCCTGATGATGAGCATTTAGGTTGTTGTCATTTCTTTTACTAGAATAAACCATGTTGCAATGCATACCTTTTTCCATATAATTTAATAAATTTATTATGATTATTTCCTTAGGATATATTCCCGGAAATGGGATCACTGGGCCAAAGGCTATACACAATTTATACAACTGATTTTATCAGCTTGCCCATTAAATAATTTTATGGGCTCATATTCCCAAGAATTATGTATAAGAACAAGAACACCCCTGTCCTCCCAGCTTTCATATGATTATCTGTCTTTTATTATTTTATTTTATTTTTACTATTAAAATTTTTTTTAATGTTTATTCACTTTTGAGAGAGAGAGTGCGAACCAGGGTGGGGGTGCAGAGAGAGACAGGGAGACACAGAATCTGAAGCAGGCTCCAGGCTCTGAGCTGTCAGCACAAAGCCCGACGCGGGGCTCGAACCCGTGAATGATGAGATCATGACCTGAGTTGAAGTCAGAGACTTAACCAACTGAGCCACTCAGGCACCCCTCATGGGATTATCTTTAAAAACTCAAATTCTTTTTTGTTTTGTTTTTCCAAGACAACAAGCAAAGAGCTAAAAGTTTAGTATTTCAGCCCGGGAAAAGAGGAAAATCCTAAACTAACCAACTTAATTTTCTGACAGTCTGAGAGCAGCGCAGCTGAGAACATCCCAGCCCAGGACTCTCTGGAGACAGAGAGGAGAGAGAAGTCAGAAAAGCCGTCAAAGGAAAAGCCCAGTCTCCTGTCCTCAGTGGAACCCGTTCACTGCAGGTCAAGCCTCACAGAGGAGCCCCCAGGACCAGGTCAGGCTGCATCTCCAGGGGCCTCCAAGGCCAGGCTCTGCTGACATCAACCCCCTGCAGAAGGGCCCCACGTCAGAGGCAGAGACATTTTTCAAACCTAACTCAAATCCCTCACTGTCCTGAGATGACCGTAATATCCCAAAATAGCCTGGTCTCCTGTGGGAAAGCTATCATTTCCGGTCAGACCTGATCACTGCTTCAGGCTTTGGGATGGCTACAGCCTGGCAGAGAAAAAGTCCTTATTTATCCTTTGACAAGCTGAACAGAAATATTCTAGGAATCCACCATGGACACAACTTTCCCTGCAACTCGAAGCCCCAAAATTGGGGCACCTGGGTGGCTCAGGCGGTTAAGTGGCCAACTCTTGATTTCTGCTCAGGTCATGATCTCACAGTTTATGAGTTCGAGCCCTGCATTGGGCTCTGTTTTCACAGCATAGAGTTTACTTCAGATCCTCTGTCCCTACTCCCTCTCTGCTCTTCTCTCTCTCTCTCTCTCTCTCTCTCTCTCTCTCAAAAATAAATAAATGTTAAAAAACAACAAAACAGAACCTCGAACTCTATCTCATTGACCTGTTGCTCTCCCCCAAATCTCCCTTCTCATTACACCTAGAACTTTCTCCTACTTGCACTGAGGACTCTGCAACAGAAAAAAGTATTTTGACATTTGGCGGCTCCTTCCAAATAGTATTAGAAAGGGGATTTTTATCTCTTTGTTATGCTTTAAGTGTTCTGATTAATGTCTGAAGTAACTCTGTGGATTATTTTGTGAAGGCCTTCACAGGGCTTTGCCTGGGACCCTAATTCCAGGGGAATGCATGCACCGGGGCTGGGGCTGGGGCTGGATGTTATAGAGCTTCAATTATTTTGCTTCCATAGTCCTTATAAAATATAGTATTTGTATATTTTATAGACCAGGAGAAACTCCTGGGGAAGCAATGTGTAAGCTCAAGCCTTACCCTCTGGCAACCCCTTGGTAAGGTGAGGGCCTTCCAAAATTCTGAATGTCCAAGTGAATCTTTGTTACAATAATATCTTATTTCTTCAGACTTGAATGCAAAAGTTTGATGGCTTTTCATTTATTTATATTATTTATTCATGGTAGAGAAAGAAGTGCCCTTAGACATAAATCTTCTAACTAACATCCCTCATTTTGAAAAACTGCAGCCCAGAGAAAGGACACGAGGTGCCTCAGCTCATATATATCTTCTTGTTACCAACCATGCTCGGGACCAAAGTGTGACCCTTATGACGCGTGGTGACAGGTATTTCCTTTGACTCCTTTTTAGAGCGTTCTGGTTGATCCATTTTGAGCTTATTTCTAAGTGGTCTTTAGGCACCAGGCACAGTGCTGGGCACTTGACAGAATTATCCTCATAATTCTATCAGTACCATTATCTTCATTTTACAAGTAAGGTTTTAGAGAGGTTTTATAAGTTGCATAATAAGATGTATTCATCTTGTACGGCTTCTATAAAAAATTACCACAAATTTAGTGTTGTGACACAATTTTATCATCTTACTGTTTAATGGCTCATAAGTCTGAAATGGGTCTCATCAGGACAAAACAGGATGCTGACAGCACTGTTTTCCTTTCTGGAGGCTTTGTGTGAGAATCTGTTTTCTTGCTGTCTCTGGTTTCTAGAGGCCTCTTGGCTCATAGGCTCCTTCCTTCATCTTCACAGCCAGAAACAATGGGCCTGATCCTTCCGTTGTATCTCTGTGATCTTCTGTCTTCCATCTTGTCTCTGATGACAGCCAGGAAAGGTTCTCCACTTTTACGGACTTACGTGGTTAGCTCAGACTCACTCAGATAATCTAGGACACTCTCCCCATCCTCAGGGCTTGTAGTCCATTTGCAAGTTCCTTTTGGCCGTGTAAAGTAATGTATTCACAGGTTGGAGCATGGACACGTGGTGGGGGTCATTATTCTGCCTACCACAGTCTACCCTCTGGTCCCCAAAGACTTCTGCCCCACATGAAAATACATTTTTCATATCTCAAGGTCTCCAAAGTCTCAACTCATTATGTGAGACAAGCTGGTATGTGGCAGGGTAGGTCTCTGGCTCTAAAACCCTCTTGACTTCTGGCCAATGGCATATGCTGCCATTTTGCTATAACATGGATGTTATTCTCTTACTGATTTGCATGAGTTCCCAAATCACAGAGAGTTCAACTGTCAGCTCTGTGAAAGCAAGACTGTCTATTCTGTCAGTCATTCCATCACAGCGCCCCCCCCCCCCCCCCACACACACATGGCAAGCACTCGGATGTTTGCAAAGCAAATGAATGGTGAAGAAAGCAAGCATCTAAGTAAACCAATCACGTAAGCAGACATAGAGTCATTACTTAGTTTTCCTGGTGAAGAAAAATGTATATTCTTCTCAGTGTTTTTCAGAGCCATTTGAAAACAGATGACAAACTCCACCACAGCCCAGGTTGCTCTTCCGGGTAAACTTATCAAGCTGCCTATGCTCCATCTGGGCTTTAATTACCAGTAAATGTCTTTTCAGGCACTGCGATTCCCACCAAAATTGGATCCCAGCCCATGGATCCTGTTTTAGGTTTAAATATAGCCATTGAACGTATATCATAGATGGCCAAATATTTGTTGTTCTCAGTATACTTGGGCATATTCTGGGTGTGAGCATCCTGATTATTTTTGTAGATAGAATGCTCTCCTGTAGTTTTTCCTAACATCCCCCTCCATGATGATTGCTCCAATAGAACACATGAGAAAACAGTATTGCTTTCCCAAAAAAGTATTTAAAAAATAATGTAACTTCAGTTAGTACTAGCCAGGACTGGTGGTCGAAACAGAGGTTAGCTGTAAATGAGCACAAGGGATTTTATTGTAGTGATGGAAGTGCTCTAAAACTGGATTTTGATGATGGTTCACAGCTGAGTAATTTCTCTAAAAATTATTAAATTGTACACTTAACATAGGTGATTTTTTTTTTAATTTTTAATGTTTATTTGAGAGAGAGAGAGAGAGAGAGAGTGCATGAGGGGGAAGGGCAGAAAGAGAGGGATACACAGAATCTGAAGCAGGCTCCAGGCTCCAAGCTCTCAGCACAGAGCCTGACATGGGGCGTGAACTCACGAACCGCGAGATCATGACCGGAGCTGAAGTTGGACGCTTAACTGACTGAGCCACCCAGGTGCCCCAACATAGGTGACCTTTATGTTATGTAAATTATATCCCAATAAAGTTGTTTAAAAAGTAATTTACCTGCCATCCACCCAAAAGCACTGTCCACATGTTTTGTGCTAAATGTGATTTTTTTTTTTTTGCAGAAGCAGGCTCTAAATACATTTTTTATAATAATAAAACCTAAGCTTCCTCAACTGTATCTCAGGCCATTAATAAGCAGGGCTGGGCATGGTCACACTCAGCTGCTCCAGAAGTAAACATGTCATGCTCGCTTGCCTTTTTCTTCCCAAACAATTTGAGAGCAAATAGACGTTCATTCTTAATCTTTACAAAATTTTGATATTTGGTTTATCTTAAATTTATTGGCATAATTGTTTTGATATTATTCAGAACCATACATTTTTAAATGTCCCATAAAGGACATTTATAAGGAGAAATTCAACCCCTAATCCATCAGTGCGCTGCTAGGCAGACAAATCAGTTTCCCATGACACAGGCAGCCCGATATGCTGCTATATACACAGTAGCCAGATAAACAAAAAGAGAAAACCTAATACTTATCAGCTTTTCAGCATTTGTGGACTTGAACATCAGCCCCTTAAAAGCATTTATGGGCAAATATATCGAATATAGAAATATGTACACTTTTGCTAATATAAATGTTCTTTAGAGAACTACTGGGTCTAGGGGCTCCTGGGTGGCTCAGTCAGTTAAGCACTGATTCTTGGTTTCTGCTCAGGTCATGGTCTCACGGTTCATGAGATTGAGCCCTGTGTCAGCTCCACACGGACAGCATGGAGCCTGCTTGGGACTCACTTTCTCCCTCTCTCTCTCTGCCCGTCTCCCACTCGTGTGCACTGGCATGTTCTCTCTCTCTCTCAAAATAAAATAAACTTAAAAAATAAAGAATTATTGGGTTTAAAACAATGGCACTTCATTTGGAAATTGTGTAAATAACTCAGGAGCTTGATGGAACATTCTATGTTCCTTAGACAGAGACTTGGACTGGTCCTCTCCTCATTAGAGAGAACATATGGCACAAGTTTAGAGTCTCCAGGCTTAATTCCTGTGTGGACCTTTGGCTTCATTTCTTGCACTCTGCTCTCTAGTCCAGTGTTTCTTTTCCATGAGGGTCACCGACATACCTGCTGGTGGTTGCAAAAGTGCAGATTCTAAACCTATGGAAGCAGAATCTCCGAGGTAGGATTACAGGACTCTGCATTTTAAACAAGAGTTACGGGTCATTATAATGCACGTTCATCTCTAAACTATTTGATCTGAGAATCTTGCCAATATTTGGAAGAGCCAGTATGGACTCTTCAGATTTATTAACATTCCAAGTAAAAGTGTTTCAAAGCAGTGTTTATCAAGCTTTAATGTGCATGTGGATCACCTAGGGATCTTGTTAAGATGCCGACTCTGATTTCAGAGGTCTGGAAGGAGCCTGCATTTTTGCATTTTAACAAGACTCAGGGATGCTGATGTTGCTGGTCCATGGGCCAGACTTTGATTAGCAGGGCTTCAAAGCATATTCAGGCCATGCTAGAGGATCAGAGCGCCTCCCAGAGGACAGAGCACAGTGGCTGCAGCAGAAACCATTCTGTGCAAATGCCCTTCCAGTAGGAGCAAGGGTGCTTCAGAGAATCCAGGCTCGCGTAGAGGGTCTGATGCCTCTTTCGGGCTGCAGAGAAGGAGCCAAGGTCACTGTGGGGAGGGCAGGAGAGGGGGACCCTGGAAACAGGGCTATTTTAGAAGGTCTACCTGATCACAAATATAAGGGCCAGAGAAACAAGGCATGTAAACAATGGAAATAGAGACTGAAGATGGAGAGCAAAGTCAACATGTCCGGAAAAACAGGAGGCCAACGCACAGTTCCCTGAAGGCTGAGGGGCAGCTGCAAGGGACGTTTATAGAATGTCTGCGACTTCACCATAGGTGGGGAGGACGCTACCATGGATTCCGCATCTTCGGTTCAATCCTGGATGCATAATGTTCATACTTTTGGGGGTCATGAATTAACTTTTTTTCATAAATTAGTTTTTAAATGATCTAGCCTAATTATATGAAAGAGTATTTCCCAAGCTAAAATATGCCTAAGAATCACTCAGGGAATCTGTTAGAACTAGTCCTGGACCCCACGGGCTGAGATTCTGACTCCAGCATGTCTGCAGAGTCTGTATGTTTAACAAGCACACGAGGTATCCATGCTGCAAGTGTCCCAAGGATCACTTTTTGAGAAGAAGGGACCCGCAATGACAAAATCACCAATGTGACCATTTGGCCTTTCTCTGGTTGAAATTCAGAGCATTATTTGTCCTCCAGGAAAACTGAAATGCAGTATTGTGTATCTGGAATAATACAGAGTAGCAATGAAATGAAATAAAATGAAATGAATATTATTGATTATGTCATAACTCCTCAGTGCTGTCCTGGTCAGTTTTCCTCGCATACCTTAGTTTTTCTGTAAGAACTCCCCCGTGCAATAATAACTATTCTGTGTGTGTGTGTGTGTGTGTGTGTGTGTGCGCGCGCGTGAGAGAGAGAGAGAGAGAGAGAGGGAAAGAGAGATGTTATAATCATATAGTTAGCAATTTTTTTTTTAATTTCCATTGTCTCACTTACTCTTCAGAACCATCTAGTAGGATGGGTATTGTTATTTGGCCTCATTTTACAGAAAAAGAATCAGACTCAGAAGACGAAGGAATTTGTATAAACTCACCTAACAGAAGGGCTCTGACCCCACATCCTACACTGTGACCACCATATAACGCTGCCCTAGTGACCTCGGCTGGGAGGGCCAAGGAGTCACAGCATATTCTTTTCCTCCCATAGCATGTGTTAATGTGAGTTTTATGTCTTCAAGCCTGGTTTTTCTGTGCAAAAGAGATGATTTAGAAGCAATTCTGGTTTTAGATATTAATATTTAATCCTTCATAGTTACAAATTCAAAAACCTAGTTCTTTTTTAACATTTTAGGTTTATTTACAAATATTATTATACTATTTATATATTTGGCATATTTAAATCAGTGGTGAGTTTTAACAACTTAATTAAATTTCATTTGTATTTCATACTGCATGTGTTTAATAATCTGGTTTCATTTAGAAGTATATTGATTGTCTGAATTAGAAATAAAACCGTCCCAAGTACTTAAATGGCTTACAAATCTAATAAGTTAAACTTATGTTTATAATGAATTTGAACCCTTTTAAATATTCTAATATTGTGAATACAAACTTGAAAAGTTTTCAGTTTTAGAAAGATCTAAATTAATTATTCAATTGTACATTTTAGGTTGAAATTGAAAGCCTCATCTGCAAAAAAAAAGGCCAGTTTTTTAAAATTAGTCTTTCTTAAATATAAAAATGTTAACATTTTTAACATTTATATACTTAATTCTAACTTGTCTTGCTTCAAAGATGCTTACCCACTAATTAAACAATTATATCATCCTGGCCTACTTTGGGAGATACCTTTCCCGGCAATGAGGTTGTACGACAAAAGATTTTGGCCCCCAAACTGACCAGATTTTTTGTTAACAACAATGTCTAGTCCTGTTACACTTGTAACAAGGCCTCTATAATTTAAAGTAGTGGTCACACAGCTTTCATTTCTTAAAAAGCATACTTGACTTAAGTCTTCTGGCCATTCAAGTAAATCTTCATCCAAACACAGGTGAGATTTTGCAGTTTTGGCTCTTCAGACATTTAAACATTTTCTAGTCTAATTCAAAAGATGTTCAAACATGACACAATTTAATTATTTTTATTTTTTCCTCTTAATTTTCAGGGTCAAATTTTTTCTGGATATTGAAATTATTTTTGAATGAATTTTAGTTAACCTTCCTTGGCTTTGTTTGTCTAGCAACCCCAAATTTCAAGATCATTGTCTAGAGTGTTGGATACCAGTCAGTGAAGGGAGAGGAACCGACTAGGTGGACACGTGAGTGTCACCGTTATTAAACCAGAGAAGCTGAACTGAAGGACTGAGCCTGCTGGGTCTGCAATCATGCTTCCTTCCAGGTACCTCCCCTCCCACCACACACACTTTGCAGTCAGGACCTTGGGACCACATCAGAGGGAGAGTCTGAAAAGCAGAAGCTGGCTCAACTAGCTATGAGATGAGTGAGGGTCTTAGAGCCTCAGGGATGGAGACAGAGCGAGATCACAGTGGGGATTGTTTTTTAATACTAACTCCATCCAGGCCACAGACAGGACACCCACCAAAGAGGTACACACTCCTCCAGAGAGGCCAGGAATTTTACTCTAGATAAGAATTCCACTGGTGGAAATAAAAGGACAGAGCATTATGGGTCCCTCTAAAAGTTCTGGGCAGTAGGGAGGGGCGCATGAGTGGCTCAGTGGGTTGAGCCTCCTACTTCCACTCAGGTTATGATCTCGCGGTTCATGGGTTCAAGCCCCACATTGGGCTTGCTGTTTTCAGTGTGGAGCCTGCTTCATATCTTCTGTCCCCCTCTCTCTCAGTCCCTCCTCTGCTTGCGCATTTTCTCAAAAATAAAACAAAACATTAAAAATTTAAAAAATTAAGATTAAAAAAATAAAAGTTCTGGGCAGTAAATAGGGAAAACGTTTAAACTGCTTTAAAAATTAGAATGTTGTACCCAATTCGTAGGTTACATCGATTATTGTGTCCAAAGGGCTATGAATGCTGGAGCTGTGTTAGAGAATTATTCAGGGTGAATTCCTTCCTGGCAAGAGGTGTTTACTGTTCCCTATACCTTGAGTGGCAATTTTAGTATACTGTTATACACAAATTAGGGTAAGAGAGATACGTAACATTGAATGGATGTGGAAGCCTATGTTGACTAAGAAAGAATTCACCAAAAATTTAAGCAAACAGACATTTCTTTGGGCAGTTAGAATTACAATTCAGGAGATACAGATTCAAGTAGAAATGACTCTGTTCCAAAGAAGACAACAAGAGGGCAGAGTTAGGGCAAAAGGTCATGAGTGCAGTTCTCACTTAGGTCCTCTCTGCAAAACAGGGATTGAAACTAGGTTAGCTGGGATTGGTTGGGTTAATATGCAAATGAGGGATTTAAAATTTGTCAAATTGAGTTGCTCCTTCAAAGTGAAGAATGGAAACACTTTAGGTGTCCGTGGTGAGGAGGGAGTGAAGTCTAGGCTGAGGACATGTGGCTGGCAACATGTTCATAGTTCCTCTGATGAGGACATGCATAAATTCCTCCTCCCTGCTGGCCTCCTGACCCTCTCGCAGAAGAGACTGTCTGCCTAGACTTGCTTGCTTCATTTTGAAATCTCCTTTTACAACTCTTCAATGCAATAACAACAAATACTAAGTATTTGGATTATCCACAACCTTTCTGCTTCAATAGTGTGGCTAACTGAGAGTTGACATGGATTTTTTTTTAAATTTTTTTAATGTTTCAATTTTCTGAAGGAGAGAGAGACAGAGTGTGAGCAGGGAAAGGGCAGAGAGAGAGGGAGGGAGACACAGAATCCGAAGCAGGTTCCAGGCTCTGAGCTGTCAGCACAGAGCTGGATGCGGGGCTCGAACTCATGAGCTGTGAGATCATGACCTGAGCCAAAGTCAGTCGCTTAAACGACTGAGCCACCCAGGGGCCCCTTGACTATGGAAATTTTTATTTAGCTATGCTTTTTAATCTCCAGGATTGCTAGAAATCAGTGGGAAGTCTGGCTCACTCTCACCATTAACTGTATAGGGTTGATGGGCATTTGGGGAATTGAGTGAGTGTGGTTTTTGGTTTTCTTTAAGATTCTACATCTCAAGTCTTTTGTAAAATGTCTGTATTTTAATTCTGGAAGAAGTCTATTGCTGGCCTCAGGTTTGCCCTTATCTTCTTGATGGGAAAGATGGTGAGCTTTCCTCCAACTCTATCTTGTCACATGCCTGACTAGACTCCTAGCATGGGGACCAGGTATTGGATAGGATAAAAATACCACTACCTCCCTGTAATCCCTGATTCAAGCCACCGGCCTCTTTTTCCTGGACAATTACAATAGCCTCCTGATTGGTCTCCCTTTTCCCACTCGTGCTTTTTACAGTCAATTTCCCACTCAGAACCCAGAAAAATTATTTTAGAATGTAAGTCAGAATATGTCACTGCCCTGCTCAAAACCCTCCAAATATTTCCTCAAATTTCAATATACTTACTTAATTTAGTTCACAAACCCAATGTGATCTAGTCCCTGGCTACCTCTCCACTGTCATCTCCCACTATTCTCTTTGCTTACTTTTTCCAGCCATGCCCACCCCATTCACCGTTTCTAGAGCATGATGAACTTGCTTTGTACTAGCTGTTTTTTCTTGTCCCAGACAGCTTCATAACTTAGTTTGTCATGGCATCTAGGTGTCTGTTCAAATGTCCCTTCGTCAGAAAGACCCAATGTTTTAAGATGAATTATTCTCCTGCCACAAATTCATATATGGAAGTCCTAACCCCAAGGATCTCCTAACATGACTGTGTTTGAGACCGAGCCTTTAATGAGGTGATTAAGTTAAAATGAAGCTGTTGGACTGAGTCTTAATTTGATTAGACTGATTCCCTTATAAAAAGAGGAAATTTGGGGCAGACAGACACCAGGGATGTCCATGCGAGGACACAGTGAGAAAGTGGCCATCTACAAGCCACGGAGAGAGGTTGTAGAAGAAACCAACCTTGCAGTACCTTGATTTTGGGCTTAGAGCCCCTAGAACTGTGAGAAAACAAATTTCTGTTGTTGAGGCCTCCCAGTCTGTGGTGCTTTGTTTTGGCAGCCGAGCAAACTAATACATCCACCCTGACCACTCAAGCAATAGCATGCCTCCAATCCCTTGACCTAAATTTATTCCTTCATAGTCCTTATCCTGTGACATTATAGTCCATGTTCGTTTTCCTTTTTATTTGTGTTCTGTTCCTCTACTTTTATGTAAGCTTCCTGAAGACAGGGACTTTACCATGCTTATTGCCCAGCACAGTGCCTGGCCCAGAACAGGTGCTCAATAAATATTTATTAATACAGCACCTGGGTGGCTCAGTCGGTTAAGCTCCTGACTCTTGATTTTGTCTCAGGTCATTATCTCACAGTTTGTGAGTTTGAGCTGCCAATCAGGCTCTACTCTGATAGTGCAGAATCTGCTTGGGATTCTCTCTCTCTCTCTCTCTCTCTCTCTCTGCCCCTCCCCTGCTTGCTCTCTCTCTCAAAAATAAATAAGTAAACTTTATAAATAAATTTTACTTTATTTATTAATGCTTATTTGTTAATTAATATTTGTTAATATTTACTTATTAATAAATGAATGGATGGGATAGATTGTTAAGATTTTTTTATCTCCCTGGTCTTTCTCTGTCCATCCATATTCCATCTCTATGATGCCTTCCTTGACTTCTATACAGTATCATAATGTACAATAGTTTTCTTTAAAGTCCTTGCCTTTAGAATATTAAATATTGTACCATTGAAGAGTTTTGAGTATATAATAATTTTGTGATGCTTTAGAGAAATAATTTTGTCTGAGCACAAAATAAACTTTTTGAGCACTTCAAAAAGAAAAAAGACTCCAACATCAGTGCTCTCAGTGGAAGATCCAGGGACAGGTCTTGGCTTGGATTGACTACTGGGCCCAGGGACAGGGTCTTCCATTGAAAGCACTGATGTTGGACTCCCCCTTTTGGCACTTGACTGCTCATTGCCTCTTGACTGCTTGGCGATGCTGCGTATCTTATGTTTACTATTTTCCTCCAGCAAAGGAAGGTCTGCCTGAAAAGGAGCTTTGCACTTGGTCCTAAGTGCTATACATCTCTATACTTACGACTGAAGTATATATTTCCACCATTTTCCTGGCACTTGAATTGCACAGTCTGCCCATTCCTTATCCTGCTGAGTGAGACTGAGGAGAGGGTTCTCAGACAAATGCAGCTAATGTCTGTCCAGCCCAGAGACTCTAGGCACAAAAGCAAGCACTAATCAATAACTTTGCCTAGCTCTGCTGCAAACTTTCAATTTTGATGCTCCAAAGACTGTGTTCATTCTAATAGCTAAGTGGTGATGCCACACTCAGACTTGGGTCCATCTGCGGGGCTTGCCAGATTAAGAAGATATGGATGACAGGGTTATTTTCTGTAATGGAAGCATGGGCAGGGGCCAAGAATTTGTGCAAACTCTCCAGACTGGCATTCAAGGCCCTCTCCAAACTGCTTCTATGCCTCATCTCCCACTGTTCTATGTGAAACTTCTGTTTCACTCTCAACAGAATCTTCGCTGCTTCCTGGGCACAACTTTGACTTTCCCATCTCTGGCATAGGCCTTTTCATCTCTGATTCCTTTCTCCCTGGTGATGAGATAAACAGTTGAGTAAGAGCAGATATTACCTTCGCTTTGATGATAGACTGCACTCCCCCACTCCTCATGTTTATCTATAAGAAGTTACCCATTCTCCAAGGTCATCCTCAGTTAATAACAAGTTAAGGAGTGCTTACTATGTGCTGGGAGCTCTCCTTAGTTTTTAATATTGGATAAATTATTTGATTCTTATAGTGATGTTGTGATATAGGTACATGTATTATCTTCAGTTTACAGATAAAGAAAGGCATAGAAACAGAGATGCTATTTCTACTTCTGCAAGAGACCATTCCATCTCACCTATATGCTCTAATTGCTTCTTCATTGAACTCCAACAGCACATATTTCCTCTGTTACTAGCTTATTTAGTCTTGCAGGGTAGTTCTAGGTATACTTTTCTGATTCATGCTGCTGGTCTATGAACTCCTTAGAAGGTAGACACAACCTCTTAATAATCTTTTTTTTTTTAATTTTTTTAATGTTTATTTATTTCTGAGACAGAGAGAGACAGAGCATGAATGGGGGAGGGGCAGAGGGAGACACAGAATCAGAAGCAGGCCCCAGGCTCCGAGCTGTCAGCACAGAGCCCGACGCGGGGCCCGAACTCATGGAGTGTGAGATCATGACCTGAGCTGAAGTCGGTCGCTCAACCGACTGAGCCACCCAGGCAGCCCCTCTTAATAATCTTTTTATCCATCATACTACTTCCTGTTAGACACAAGTGCTTAAGAACTGTTTCTGCTATTGGCTTGGATTGACTGCTGGGCCCTGGAAGCCCTAGGTTTCCTGTTTGCGTGCCCCCAGAACTCGGACTTTGCTGCAAAGGAGGGGTATGAACCTAAGTTCTTTGGCTATGGTTTTTCGGGGAATGAGTCTTGCCCCAGCATCAGGGCTCTTTCTCAAGAACAGACCCAGACAGCCACTCAGGTGTCATTTTCCCTCTTTGGTGATCAAGGAAGCTTGGAATGATTTCAAGAATGCAGTGGAGATGGAACCCATATGAGAAAATTGGGCTCCTCCCATCTGCTGGGCTCCAGGCTGGAGGTATTAAATACATCTCTTTATTATTTTATCTTGTCCTCCAGTCTAAGTCTGAGGGGAATAACCCGACCTTTATCACATTTTAAGTCTAGCTCTCCTCTCTAGGAAGCTTCTTCCTTCGCCTCTTCCTCTGATTTCTTCCAACACCAGTATGTGTGTCATGAAGAGAAGATGGCCCTGTGTGGCATTTCACTTCCATGGGTTTGTACATTTCATCTCTTGAAAATGACAGAAAGCTCCCAGAGACCAGAGATGGAGCCTTATACTTCCTTTGAGTTCCATGGCTGGGTATGGAGCTTGGACGCACAGGTAGCTTTATGATGGACCCACCAATCAGCCACTACATGCTAATAGGCATTGTGGAGATCAGAGAGATATTATGGGATCAGACAATTGAGCAAATAATGAAATACACCACGTGCACTGCAAGCATATCTATGATAAATTGAAGAGAATTTCAGGGAAGTGATTGAAGAGTCTGATATCATACCTTAATGATCACTATGGAAATGTTCCATCAATTGTAAACTCAGGCTTTAAAAATGTTTTAGAAACCAACCCACTCATGTTCCCCAAAGAATGAGTTGCAGAGTCAAGACTTGAACTCAGGTCTTTTAAAACCAGCTGTGCTTTCCACACTTGTGACACTTATACTTCATTCTTTAAGGACTGTGGAACTGAAACCAGCCCTAAGCTCACTGACAGGGGTAGAGGGTTGAGGATTCCCAGAACTCTGCCTTCGCTCTATAACACTTCTTTCCCCAGAAAACATCTGAAACAGGTTCCCATTTTCTTTAGTCCTTGGCTTTTTCAATGCACAAAGCCATTTAAAATTAATTAAATTGATTCTTATCTTCAAATTGGTCCTGGATAATGCATTTGTAGCTGCCAAAGGAGCTTCCCCAAAGGCATGTTAATGATATATTAGTTTTCCATTGTCTTTTTTTTTTTTTTTTTTTTTTTTTTGCGGGGGTTCCATTTTCTAGGCCTTCCATTTCCAAGAACAACAATTGTGGCTGTTATTATCATCTCATAGAAGGAAGCAAAATGTTCCATCCTCCCAGAGAGATGGAATCCCCATTAGGCTCTAGTGACAATGGTGCAGGCTTTGCCCTTTGTCTGTCAGCTTCTCTGAGACAATGATGGGACCTCGGTTTCTGGACATGCTGAATTCACAGTCAGACATTATGCTTATTGAGACATTACCTTCCATGGTGATTGATGAGAGCCTCAGTTACTGCCATTATGCAAAATGAAAAAGGAAATGACAAATCCCAAAAAGCCCCTGAACACAGTTTTATTTTATTTTGTGCCAAAGTGCCTTCATATCATTGTGCGAAACAATAAAAGCTATCGTATGCCCTAATTTGAAACCCCTCTTGATTATAAACATCCTCACGGGTATCGCAGAACTGTTTTGGTGTTCCTTGTGTCACCTTGTTTAATGCTTCCATCTGTAAAGCAAGACTGGGGCCTTTATGATCCGGGAATAAAGGATGTAATGAGCTGGAAATGTCAAAGTGACTTGAGAACTTCTCTCCCCAAATTCAAAATACTAGCAAGTCCAACTTTGAAAGACTTCCTTTGAGATGTGCTGAAAGTACACATAGCACAGTGTGGAGAAACTGGAGAGATAATACATGAGCAGAATGAAGAAGTTAGACTCGGTTGACATTGCTCTCTGCAAAGCATTAGAGATACAAAGAATACAATACCAACTTCTGGGCCAGGTAACAGCAACTTCTTCATCATGGAGTGGAACCCATTAAATGAGGCTGCTCTCGAACCCCAGTCCCATGGGCTTCCTCAGTTCTGCTAAATCACTATGGGAACTCCTTGAACCACTCAGCAAGAAAGACTTTTGCAGACAGAAGCAGAGATGGCTCAAGGAATTCCTGCCTGAACTCAGGGAAAGCCCTTCTGCAAGGGCCAGTGGTAGAGTCTGGGCAGGAGAAGGCCAGTCCACCTAAATTGCCAACACTTCACTTCAGTCAGCTTCTTGTTGGCTTGAGATGAGTCCCCGCCTTTGGCCTGGCCATGGGGCTGGTGATCAGTGTAGCCTGGGTGTGAGTGACATGGTATTATTAATTCTGGTTCTACCATCATCTATCTGTAGACTTCTCCAATCTGTACATGAATTCTTCTGTAATAAGGATATTGGACTAGGAAATCTCCAAGGCCCCTTACATTACTAAAATGTGATCTTCTGACAAATTGCTCTTTTGTGACAGCATGAACTGCTCTTCAGCATTTTATTACATAGTCTCCCATGGTGAACGCCATTTGTGGTCCCTCGGAACATAGACTAGATCAGAGGAAATCCACAAGGTTTCTTCTATCCCTCTTGCTCTCTCCTTAGCTTCCTCTCCCCTTCTGTGTTCTCATTGTTCTATGGATACTTGTTTGTTTGGGTGATGCTCTGCTAGCTAATGTGAACAATGAAGCGGATCTTTTTCAAACTTTCATTTTTGTCTCTTCTCACTCCTTTTTAAAATTTTTTTATGTTTATTTATTTTTGAGAGAGAGACAGAGTGTGAGAGGGGGAGGAGCAGAGAGAGAGGAAGACATGGAATTGGAAGCAGGCTCAAGGCTCTGAGCTGTCAACACAGAGCCCGATGCAGGGCTTGAAGTCATGAACTGCAAGATATTGACCTGAGCCGAAGTTGGATGCTCAACCTAACGAGCCACCCAGGTGCACCTCTCTCCTCACTCTTTTTTTAAAAGCTTATTTATTTATTTTGAGAGAAAGAATGTGTGTGTGCATGAGCAGGGGAGGGGCAGAATGTGAGGGAGACAGAGAATCCCAAGCAGGCTCCATGATGTCACAACAGAGCCCAATTCTGGGCTCGATCTCATGAACTGTGAGATCATGACCTGAGCCCAAATCAAGAGTTGGGATCTCATCCGATTGAGCCATCCAGGTACCCCTCTTTCTTCTCACTCAACACTTTTCCTTTTACTTCAAAAAAGGAAATTGGAACAGATGTAAATGGAAACACTACAACTTATTTTCATCCAATCTGAAAACTCATCTGTGCTTATCCCATCTTTTCTCCTGTTTTTATTGCAATAGAAATGTCCCTTCCTTCTCTTCATGACCAGTGTCTCCACCACTGTTCTATAGCCCGGACCCAGAAACTTGCCCTTTGATCATTCTCTTTTCTCTTCTGTATATTTGGCCTTTCCTTCTTGAATTGACCTTCTCACCAACATTTCTTTCTTTTTTTTTAGTTGTTTAATACTTGTCATTTTTATTTTTAAAATTTATTTATTTTTAATTTACATTCAAGTTAGTTAGCATGTAGTACAATAATGATTTCAGGAGTAGATTCCATCCCCTGAATGGTTCATCCCCTATGTATAACACCCAGTGTTCATCCCTACAGGTGTCTTCCTTCATGCCCCTTACCCATTTAGCCTGACCCACCACCCAAAACTCCTCCAGCAACCCTCAGTTCTCTGTATTTATGAGTCTCTTATGTTTTGTCCCCATCCCTGTTTTTATATTAGTTTTGCTTCCCTGCCATTATGTTCATCTGTTTTGTATCTTAAATTCCACATATGAGTGAAGTCATGTGACATTTGTCTTTCTCTGACTGACTTATTTCACTTAGCATAATACGCTCTAGTTCCATCCACGTAGTTGCAAATGACAAGATTTCATTCTTTTTGATTGCTGAGTAATACTCCATTGTATATTTATACCACATTTTCTTTATCCATTCACCTGTCAATGGACATTTAGGCTCTTTCCATACTTTGGCTATTGACGATAGTGCTGCTATAAACATTGGGGTGCATGTGCCCCTTCGCAACAGCACACCTGTATCCCTTGGATATACACCTAGTAGTGCAATTGCTGGGTGATAGGGTAGTTTTATTTTTAACTTTTTGAGGAACCTCCATGCTGTTTTCCAGAGTGGCTGAATCAGTTTATATTCCCACCAGCAGTGCAAAAGAGATCCTTTCTCCGCATCCTCACTAACATCTGTTGTTACCTGAGTTGTTAATTTTAGCCATTCTGACTGGTGTGAGGTCGTGTTTCATTGTGGTTTTAATTTATATTTCCCTGATGGTGAGTGATGAACATTTTTTCATGTGTCTGTTTTCATGTGCCATCTCTATATCTTCTTTGGAAAAGTTTCTAATGTGTATTCATGTATTTTCCCATTTCTTCATTGGATTATTTGTTTTTTGGGTGGTGAATTTGATAAGTCCTTTATGGATTTTTGACACTAACCTTTATCTGATATGTCATTTGCAAATATCTTCTCCCATTTGTTGATTGCCTTTTAGTTTTGATGATTGTTTCCTTTGCTGTGCAGAAGCTTTTTATCTTGAGGAGGTCCCAATAGTTCATTTTTGCTTTTGTTTCCCTTGCCTCCGGAGATGTGTTGAGTAAGAAGTTGCTCTGGCTGAGGTCAAAGAGGTTTTTGCCTGCTTTCTCCTCGAGGATTCTGATGGCTTCCTGTCTTACACTTAGATCTTTCATACACTTTTAAGTTTATTTTTGTGCATGGTGTAAGAAAGTGGTCCAGGTTCATTCTTCTGCATATCGCTGTCCAGTTTTCCCATAATCATTTGTTGAAAAGACTGTCTTTATTCCATGGATATTCTTTCTTGCTTTGTCAAAGATTAGTTGGCCATACATCTGTGGGACCATTTCTAGGTTCTCTATTCTGTTCCATTGAGCTAAGTGTCTGTTTTTGTGCCAGTACCGCACTGCCTTGATGATTACAGCTTTTTTTTTTTTAATGTTTATTCATTTTTGAGAGATAGAGCATGAGCAGGGAAGGGGCAAAGAGAGAAGGAGACACAGAATCTGAAGCAGGCTCCAGGCTCTGAGCTGTCAGCACAGAGCCCAACACGGGGCTTGAACTCATGAACTGCAAGATCATGACCTGAGCCGGAGTCAGACGCTCAACTGACTGAGTCACCCAGGCGCCCCAATGATTACAGCTTTGTAATACATCTTGAAGTCCGGGATTGTGATACCTCCAGCTTTGGTTTTCTTTTTCAGAATTGGTTTGGCTATTCAGGGTCTTTTCTGGTTCCATACAACTTTTAGGATTGTTTGTTCTAGTTCTGTGAAGAATACTGGTGTTATTTTGATAGAGATTGCATTGAATATGTCGATTGCTTTGGGTAATGTAAGCATTTTAACAATATTTGTTATTCCAATCCAGGAGCGTGGAATATTTTTCCTTTTTTTGTGTGTCTTCTTTAATTTCTTTTATAAACTTTCTGTAGTTTTCAGTGTATAGATTTTTCACCTCTTTGGTTAGGTTTATTAGTAGGTATTTTATGGTTTTTGGTGCAATTGTAAATGAGATAGATTCCTTGATTTCTCTCTCTGTTGCTTCATTATTGATGTATAGAAATGCAATAGAACTGATTTCTGTGTGTTGATTTTATATCCTGCAACTTTGCTGAATTCATGGATTGGTCTAGCAGTTTTTTGGTGGAGTCTTTGGGTTTTCCATATAGATAGAGTATCATGTCATCTGCGAAGAGTGAAAAAGTGACTTCCTCCTTGCCAATTTGGATGTCCCCACCAACATTTCAACATGCTCAAGCTCTTCCCATCTTTTTTTTTTTAATATTTATTTTTGAGAGAGAGAGAGAGAGAGAGAGGGAGAGAGAGCAAGCATGAGCAAGGAGGGGTAGAGAGATAGGAGACATAGAATCTGAAGCAGGCTCCAGGCTCTGAACTGTTAGCAAGGAGCCTGACACAGGGCTGGAACTTGTAAACCATGAGATCATGACCTGAACCAAAATCAGACGCTTAATTGACTGAGCCACCCAGCACCCCAAGATTTTTCCCATCTAAACACAATAGACTTTAACTTAAAAATTTTATGTATTTTTGACAAAGAGAGGGAAAGAGAGAGAGGGTGCACACAAGCTGGGGAGGGGCAGAGAGAGAAGGGGGACAGAAGATCCAAAGTGGGCTCTGTGCTGACAGCAGAGAGCCCAATGTAGAGCTTGAACTCGAAAACCACAAGATCATGACCTGAGCCACCCAGGTGCCCCCCAAAAAACAGTCTTTAAAAACAACCTTTTCCATGAGGCCACTTTGCCAGCCTGTTATCACATAATCTCTTCTTATCCACAGACAACTTCTCTAAAGAGTTACCTGTACTCATTGCCCACCCCCCTGCCCCCCTCGTTTCCTCATTTCTTGCATACCTCTTATCCTGTGCCAATCTCCTTTTATTCCCCCCATTAACCCAAACCTTCTTTTGTTAAATTATTGTAAACATCTATGCCATTAAGAAGATGGCTGCTATGGGGAAGTGACTAGAAATAAATCCACACATTGACTTGGATTCTTTTTTTTTTCCTGACTTGGATTTTTTCTGCATATGTTTTTGCTTTCCTTTCTAGCAGATGGTCTTGCTCCAATTTAAGCCCTTACTCCCGAAGCCCTGGGTTCTGTCACCTCCTTGGAGACTTAATCTCTGCAATGATTCTCCTCTCTATTGAATTATTCTCATTGCATACCTTTAATGCATTGCATGCATTAAAAATGACACCTCCTTGGGGCGCCTGGGTGGCTCAGTCGGTTAAGTATCCGACTCTTGATTTCAGCTCAGGTCATGATTTCAGGGTTCCTGAGTTCAAGCCCCTCATTGGGCTTTGCACTGACAGTGTGGAGCCTGTTTGGGATTGTCTCTCTCTCCTTCTCTCTCTCTCTCTCTCTCTCTCTCTCTCTCTCTCTTAAAATAAATAAATAAACTTAAAAAAAAATGATCCCTCTTTTACTGCAAAACTTTAACTTCTTTAACTGAGTTAGCCAGCAAAACTACTCAAAAGAGTTCTATATGCTCAAGCTTTCCGTGTTTTCACTTCCTAGTTGTGATACTGTGATTTATAATAAGAAATATGTATTTGGTCTTGGACCTAGTTCCTGGCACAAAGCTCCTCAAACCCTTGGAATTTCCTAAGTGATGAGAGCTATAAGAGTGTCTTTTGTCTTGTTAATGAGGTGATTTTTGGAAAGCACCTAAGGGTGGGGGCTAGTTGTCAGTGGAGCTGAGGAGGAAAGTCAGATGTGATTTCCCCGGCCTCTAAGAATGTCAACATTCACCTCTAGCTTCTTGCTCTTGGAGTCCCTTCACCTCTTCAGGGCAGATGGCTCCTCTCCAGCTCTTTCTTTCCCATGTGGCCCACATTTAGTCCACAGGAAACATTTATATCCCCTAGAAAAGTAGGCCATTCCCAACACAGCTGTACTCTCCTGGATCCAATATCCGATCTAGACAGAACTCTGACGGTTTTATCCTCTAAATACATCTCAAATCCACTGTTTTCTTTCTCCAAGACACCAATCTCACCTGGGACAGTGTCTTTACTGGTCACCTCACACCTACCCTTACGTATGCCCTTTTCCCCCCCAGTCTACTGTCCATCCTGCAGCCCAAGTTCTGGGGTATTGAGAGCAGGTGGGGTTGGCAGCTTGGATGGTTGGGTCAGTGAAGAGAAGCAGAGATGCACCATGCGGGTGGCGTCTTCGAGGAGATTACTACAGACACTCCCTCCCTAGAAGTCACATGCTTTTCTCTCTCTTAGTGCCTGTTTGGCACAGGGGTTTTAGTTAGTATGAAGAGGCAGGCAGGACCACATTACCCCTAAGCAGTGATCGTGCTCCGGAATGAGGGGAGAGCCAGTGTGTGCTCCCAGAAAATGCTAGAAGTATCAGGGAACTGCCGAGTGTTAGGGCTAAAAGGCACCTAACTGTCTGCCCGATTAAAAAAAAAAAAAAAAAAAAAGTTGGGGCACCTGGGTGGCGCAGTCGGTTAAGCGTCCGACTTCAGCCAGGTCACGATCTCGCAGTCTGTGAGTTCGAGCCCCGCGTCAGGCTCTGGGCTGATGGCTCAGAGCCTGGAGCCTGTTTCTGATTCTGTGTCTCCCTCTCTCTCTGCCCCTCCCCCGTTCATGCTCTGTCTCTCTCTGTCCCAAAAATAAATAAACGTTGAAAAAAAAAAAATTAAAAAAAAAAAAAAGTGGATCATGTGATTCCAGTTAGCATGGAAACAATGATCCTTTATTTTTTTGGTAGGTTTCTTATGAGTGGCCCAGCCTCTACATTAATATCTGCGTCCTTGTTTTCCGGAGGCCGCGTGGGAGCCAAATGGCAGCCCAGCAGCCCTCACATTTAGGTGTGCATTAGAATCACGTGCAGAACAGCTCCTGAGTTCACCACCAGGAACTCTGATTTCGAGGATCTAGAGTGGGTTGAAAAATCTGCAGTTTTTTTTCCGTTGATAATTATTGTTAAATTGTAGTAAGCTACACATAACTTAAAGTTTACCACCTAAACTGTTTGTGAGTGTACAGGTCAGGGGCATAAGGCGCATTCACGCTGCTGTGCAACCACCACTACCATTCATCTCCAGTTGTCTTGTCATCTTGCACAACGAGAACTTCATCCCCGTTAAACACTAACTCTGCGTTCTCCCCTCCCCCAGTCTCTACTTTCTGTTTCTATGTATTTGGCTGCTCCACGTGTCTTGTATAAGTGGATCATAAGTATTTGTGTGTTTTTCGTGATTGGCTTATTTCACTCCACATAATGTCTCAAAGGCTCATCCATGCCGTAACATGTGTCAGGATTTCCCGCCTGTTTGATGCTGAATAATATTCCCTAGCATGTATATACTACAATTTGTTTATCTATTCACCTGTGGATGGACTCTTGGGTCACTTCGGCTATTTTGGCTATTGTGAATAATGCCGCTATGAACAAGGGTGTATAAATCGCTTCGAGACTCTGCTTCCAATTATTTTTGGAATCTGCATTGTTTACCAGCTTCCCAGGTGACTCTGGTACAGATGGTCTTCAGCCCACACTTTGAGAATATAGATGTGGTAGAAAGCACGAGATAAGTGTAGATGCAAATGCTGGCCCACACACCTACTGCTGTGTGTCCCCAGGCAGTGACCTATCCAGGCATTCCTCAAAAAGTCCTGTTTGAGCTAGAGCATGTAATGTTATGTCTCAAAATGAAAATGCCAGAACCTAAATTATAATCTGGGGGCTAAGCTTTTGAAGGTAATATTTGTCAGAGTTGTGAAAAGTACATTGTTCACAGAATCAGGGTTATCTCCCCCACTGGACAAGGAAAAAGCTATTATTTCACTAACCAAAGACGCTCTTAGCCTATTCCAGACTTAGTTAGGCAATTTTATATATGTCTTTCACTAATCCTCATCACAGCTCTGGAGGTAGGGCATTTATTATTAATTTTCCCATTTTCCAGTGTGGAAATTGAAACTTAGAGAATCTATATAACTTGCATAATGTCCACAACTGGTCTTGATGAGACTCTGACTCAGAGCACTCTCCTCTATGTTAGAACATAAATGGAATTGGAAACCGTGCAACTTTGGTCCTTAGTGCTCCGGAATCTATAGCTGGAGAAAGTTATGTGGGCTTGGCGAGAGTACCTGCTGGTGAAGGCAGGGGGCAGCACTGAGCAGACCTGGCCTAGGCAGAAATGAGAGCGGTTGGAATGGCCACACACTCAGGTTGGGAGCCAACAGGGCTTCCCAAGGCAGAAGCTATCAGCGAGACAGGGAGGCCGAGGGGCCGCAGCTGGATGTTACCCAAGGGAGACGGAGCAAAGACGTCCTGGGTGGGCAGGACCTCCCTGGTCCGGCCGATGAGGCTTGGCGGGAATAGCCTGGCAGAGGTGCTGGTGGGAGGGGCCGGGGCAAGTGACAGGTGCATTTGCATTGCCCATTGCATTTGCCTTTATTCTGTCCTGCCCCCTATTATCCTGACTTCTTTCCTCTGTGCTTCCTTGAGAGACAAGTTGGAGGATGTGCTGCTCACCTGCTCTGGCCTGGAAAGTCACGCCCCATTCTGGGCCTCAGTTTCACTTTGGAGGGAACCTTAGAGCAGCAGCTCCAGCTGCTGAAAACCCCCTCACTCTGCAATGGCACACTCCTTATGCCTTAGCAGAAACCTCCTTTTACCTGAGATGCCAGATCATGAAGACCTCGAACCTCTTCTGAACTATGAAAAGATTGCGAGGTGATCAAAGTGCATGTGTGCTTCCTACAGGCAGCAGATGCAGGGGCGGGGTTGGGGGGGCATGGTACATGTCTCCTCTGATCTGTCCCCTCGGGACAGAATATAAGGAAATGTCTGGGCTATATTTTTAGAAATTAAATTATGCTTTTAAAAAAATGAAGAATGTACTAGGATTCATCCGATTCACCAGATTTAGAGATTTAGTTGTTGCAGAAGTCCACTGCCTTAATCCAAATACCACTTGGAACTCCAAAGTGAAGACCATTTCATCCTGAGGCTCCTCTTCCCCCCTGGGCTTCTCTGGCTCTTGTGGCCCCCAGAGCACTGGTGGCCCCCAGAATACTGAGGCACCAGTGTAGACCTGAAAGCCCCCCCTTGGCTCCTGCCAGCACAGGACTGAGGTGGGCTAGGACTCTCCAAATACTGCACTGAAGCGGAGAGAACTCTTTAGGGAGACAGACACAAATGGCAAGGTGTGTAAAGCAATAGGAATCACATAATAGGGTTTTTTTTAGCCTGACCATGGCTGGCAGATGTAGCCCCTAAACTTGCATGTTCTCTGTCATCGCCCCCCTCGGTCTGGGCCAGTTTCTAGCTCCTGCTCAGAATGGCTGGGCCCACTCTTAGACCCCATGAGGCCAGCAGACACAGACCTCTCTGATGCTTCAGCGTCTTCACCGGCTGAGAGAATGTTCTAGCTTTTCTGGTCTTTCCCTCAACTGTTGTCAGACCTGGCAACTGTCTCAGTGAACAACTCCACCTTTCACATGAGACCCGAACCCCATACGTCTAGCGTGTTGCCTGGTCCCTGATATGAAGTAAAAATGTCTCAAGCCTCGGATGACTCTGGACTCTGTACTCCAGCATCACTGCACAGGTACTGTGGCCACAGGTCCTTCCCACGCAGCGACACCATGCCTGAGCATTTTGTCAGTTCAGACTAAAAACGGATCCGGCTTACCTTACCTGCAAGTATGTTTTGTCATCTGTAAAACACTAGTTGGCTAATATGGTAAAAAATATATATATTACAGTGTGTGACCTATTTAGTTCTGTTTAAATCAGCCTGTGAATGAGTTTTGGTTACAATGATTCTTTTCTTTTTAGCAGGAATGAGAGATGAATGTCTTCTTGCAGATGAAGGTCACACTTTCTTGCCTTCATCAGCAACTGGGGCAGATGCAAGAACAATTAGCTGGTTCCTCAGGCAGGAAACTTTGGGCCTCTGAGAATCAGATTTTTGGCACAAAGCTTCAGTCCCTTTGCCCATCCTGAGCTGGTGTGGGTGGGGGGCCTTGATAAGCTCTTGATTAATTCCGTTCCCATTAGGATGCTGGTAGTTAACACTAAACAAGAATGTGGGGGCTAGAAAAATGAGCAAAGTGCAGAGTCAGTCTGGATTTTATTTCTGGATTTCTCTCCAGGTAACCTTGGGAAAAATGTTCACCTCTTTGAGCCCCAGTTCTGCCATCTGTTTTTGTTTTTAATGAGAAAAAAAGAAAACAGCCTACTAAATCTCACTGCTTTATACGAATACTTCCTACAAAGTATTTTAAACTAGTTCACACTAAAGTGTGGGTGACTCATCAATTCATAGTTCCTCCTGTTTTTAAAGGAATCTGAAGTATCTTGATCTTTCAGTTTCTGGAATTGTGTGCCAGGTTTAGCTCTTTATAGACTTAATCTCATTTAAGGCTCAAAATAACCCTCTAAGACAGTGGTTGTCAATCTTCACGTGTAGCAGAATCATCTGGAGGACCAGGGAACACAGATAGTTGGGCCATACCTCCAGAGGTTTCTGATTCAGTAGGGGTGGGTTGGGGCCTGAGAATTTGCATTTCAAAAAGGGTCCCAGGTGATGGTGATGCTGCTGCTGTTGGCTAAAGACCACACTTTGGGAACCATGCTGTGACATGCTAGTCCTATTATCTCAATCTTACAGACGAGGTCGCTGGAACAGAGAAGAATTAAGAGCTTTGCTGGAAGTTCCTAAGATTTGCAGCCAGGTTTGACAGGACTCCAGAGACCTGTTCTTGACTGGTGAGCCACATGGTCACCAAAGAGTGGCCTGAAAAGGACACGTAGGGCCAAGAGATGAAACAAATCTTTTCCTTTCATGATTCTGCTGGATTCTGCAGAACCCCTAATCTCCCAGGGTTCACTCCCCTATGCCCAGTGTTCACCAAGGAACCCTTGCCTTCATTTGAGTTTTTCTGATGAAGAAAACACATCAGGATTTGCAGGATAAACATTACTTCAAGAGCAAATTTTCCAGAGGCCTGAACTGAGAACTCCTGACCTTGGGCAATGACTTAAATTCTGGCTCAGCCATTTATTAACTGTGTGACCCGAGACAAGTTACCTAGCTTCATTGTTCCCCAGTTGCCTCATCTTTAACATGAGCACACTAGCATCTGTGTCATAGATTGTTATGGGGATTAAATTAGACTAAAGACAATGATGAGGAATAGCACATAATAAACAATGCCATGGTTATGGCAGTGCTCACCATCATTGTTAAGCCAAATTCACTGTGAAAAAATCATTTGCAAGATCCAGCTGGAGAGCTGGCTGACCCAGGACTAATCCTCAGGGGCTGAATAAGAATTGCTAAAGGGAGACCAATGGTCTGGATGGCTGGGGATGCGTCGGGAAGGTGGGGCCACCAAAAATCTAGCCAGATGAGGTTTCTGAACTGAGAGGACTCTGATGTTGGAGAACTAGACATTCTGACACTAATCATAAACTGAGGCCAGAACATTTGTTGGACTGAATTAGTCTTCCATTGTCCTTGGTGGGCATAAGAACAGAGATGGAAGTGTTACCATTGGCTTCAAAGAAGCTGGTGTTGAAATACTTGGGAGCATGGAGAGGGTGGGGAGTAAATGTAGTAGCTCTGCTCCCCACTTACCACCAGGTGAGGGGATGTAGCTCTAAGTTTTTCTTCCTTACAATCTCTTGCATGAGTGATATATCACAGGGAACTGACACATCAGGGAAAGGGGTCTTGCTTTGAGTCAAATTGGAGGTTGAATCCCCACTCTGCCATTTCCTGGCTGTGTTACTTTGAATGAGTTACTTAGCATCTTTGAGCTTCATTCCCACACACGTTAGGTAGGTATAGTGGTATCCACATTACAAGGTTGGTATAAGGATGAAATTAAGTCATGTACGCCAGGAATCTGGTACAATCCCTGGCATATGGTAGGCCTCCATAAATGGTCTTTTTTGCTCCTCCTTCACATGATTCTCACAAAGTCCTCTGAAGAAGGTTAAGGCAAATGGCATTATCTCCATTTTTTAGAGAAAGAAACTAAGGCCTAGAAATGTTAATGATTTGCATAAGGTCACATATCTAAAAGATGGTATTTCTCAAATTCCAGCTCTGTGGTGGGCCCTCTGGGCAGGGATAATAAAATGGGTTTCACTTCACAGGCCAAAGCCAACTAATTGGTCCTTCTGCCTAAAGTGAAGGCTTGCAAATCTACTTGAGATCTGAGGAAAGATCCAGAATGGCTTAGCCTATGCTTGTCAGGAGCCTGCAAATGGGATGGTGACCCTTGGGCAGTGCATTTGTCATGCTGATCCCAGGGGGAATACTTTCCCAGTGGTTTTGGGGTAGACAGAATGACCCCTCAAATATGTTGATAGTCAAATTACTGTTATGTTAGATAGCAAAAGGGATTTTTGAAGATATAATTAAGGGTTACAGGACTTAAAACAAAGAGATTATTCTGGATTACCCAGATGGCCCAATCTAATCACATGAGCTCTTAAAAGCAGAAAGTTTTCTCTGGCTGGAGTCAGAGAGATGAGGCATAAGGAGAAGTTGGAGAAATTAGAAGCATAGGAAGGATTTGACCTGCCCTTGCTGGCTCTGAAGATGGGAGGCGCCAGCAAAGTTTTTCTGTAAGAGCCAGAGAGCAAATATTTTTGGCTTTGCAAGACATGCAGACTCTGTCACGACTACTTTGCTGTTGTAGAGGAAAGTAACAGTAGACAATATGCAAAGAATGGGTGTGCCTCTGTTCCAATAACACTTTATTTACAAAAACAGATGGTAGGCTGGATTTGGTCACAGGCTACCATTTGCTGAGCTTGATAGTTGCCAGCAGAGCTGGTCAGGGAATTTGTAGGATGTTCTTCTATTGGAATGTGCCTGATGTCTTTCCTCGTGACGTTATTGGAATTACAGGTCTGGGGGGAGGAAGATCACAGAGGTCAAGTGCCTCTTACTCCAGTTCATATCAAGGGTACATACATACTGGCCACACGATTTGTGACTATTGATGTTGACTTTGACCGCCTGGTTGGTGTAGTGTTTGTCAGATTTCTCTCCTGTAAATTTACTCTTTTTGCTTTCTTTTCCATACTGTACACTTTGGAGAAAGTCCCTATGGGCAGCCCACACGTAAGAAATGGGGAATTATGCAATATTTTTGGGGGAATTTATCTACATAGCATTTTTTTTCTTCTTCTATGTAGAGTTGTCTCTTCCTCCCATTTATTAGCTCTTTTAGTCATTTACTTTATGTCAGTTTGGACTCATGGATACTTCATATTAGGGGCCAATACTGTCATTTATTTTGTTGTTCAACTTTTTCCAGCTTTTTGACCAACTTTTAAATTTTGTCAATCTGCTTGATTTGAAATGGTGTCTCACTGTGGTGTTGACTTTTACCTGATTAATAAATAACTCTAGGATCTTTTCATAATTTTGTGGGGTTTGTATGTATGTGTGTGTGTGTTTCCTCTATCATGAAATTCTTGTTCATATCCTTTGTTCAATTTTTTTCACTTTTAAAATTAATTTGTAGGAGTTCTGTAAACTGGGTATTGACCTTTGTTAGTTATATCTTCTATTTGAGGCTTGTCTTTTCACTTTTTATGAAAAAAAGTTTATACTGTCTTTTTATGAAAAAAAGTTTACTTTTTAAAGTTTATATAGTTTTAACATTTATTTATTTTTGAGAGACAGATAGAGAATGAGCAGGGAAAGTGCAGAGAGAGAGAGGGGGAGACACAGAATCTAAAGCAGGCTCCAGGTTCAGAGCTGGAGCATAGACCCTGACACGGGGCTCGAACCCATGAACCATGAGATTATGACCTAAGCCAAAGTTGGACACTTAACTGACTGAGCCAACCAGGCATCCCAAAAGTTTCTATTTTTAACCTTAGGTAAATTGAATCAATCTTTTCCTTTGCATTTTATACGTTCTTGTTTTAAAAACTCCTCTTCCCTCTCTCTCTGTCCCTTCCCCACTTGTGCTTTGTCTTTCTTCCTCTCTCAAAAATTAATAAACATTAAAAATTTTTTTTTAAATCCCTTCCTATCACAAGATCATAATGGAATGCTCTGACACTGTCTTCTGAATCTTTTACAGCTTTCTCTTTACAACTCAGTGTTTAGTTAACTTGGAATAAATTCTGGATACAGTGTGAGGTAGGGATCCAGCTTTGATTATTGTTCCATATGAATTACCAAATACTACAGCATTTATTACAGGATAGTCTCCTTTGTCCACTGATGTGCATTTCAAATTTGTCATAAAATAAGTTTATGACCCTTTTTTTCCTATACCTGAACCAGTACGTTTTCTTGTAATTTCTACAGCTTTTTCCTTCCCTCCTCTTCTCCTCCTCCCCTCCTCATCTTCCTTCTCCTCCTTCTCCTTCCTATCAAATCTTGCTATCTGGTCCTTCACTTGACCCCTTTCAGGAGTGTCTGGATATTGCCCTTTGCTCTTCCATATTCATTTTAGAGTCATTTTTTCACATTTGACACACAACTATATATGGAGTTTAATTGCAATTGCATTGAATCCTTGAATATATTTGGGGAGAATTGTCAAGTTGATAGTATTGAGTCTTTTTTCCCCAAGGACATTGTATATCTCCCAATTTTTTCACTGCTCTTTAACAGTCTTTCAAAAAATGTTTTAATATTCTCCATAAGGATCCTGAGTATCTTTGTTAGATTTATTCCTAAATATACTCAGGGTTTTCATTGTTGCTATTATAAAGATATGCTTCTTAAAAAAATTAAAACTTTTAGATTTTTATTGTGACATGTAGATATAGAATTGATTTTTATACTGATTTTATATCTAGCAAATTTGCTAATATCTCCAAATATTCTAACAATAAATCTGTAGATTATCTTGCATTTTTGTTTTTTAAACGTATTTTATTTATTTAGTTTTTATTTTAGAGAGAGAGTTAAGACAGAGAGTGAGAGCCGGGGAGAGAAGCTGGGGGAGGGGGAGAGAGAGAGAGAGAGAGAGAGAGAGAGAGAGAGAGAAAGAAAGAATCTTAAGAAGGCTCCACACTCAGCATGGAACCTGACATGGGCTCAGTCCCACTTCCCTGGGATCACGACCTGAACTGAAATCAAGAGTCGGATGCTCAACTGACCGAGCCACGCATGTGCCCCATATTATTTTGCATTTTCAACATAAACAATCATGTTATCCACAAATAATGTACTTTTTCTCCTCAGTTTTTATATTTATGACTTTTTTTAAAAGACAATAATAATAATATAGAAAATAGTAATTCTACCATATATGTGCAGATAGTAAAAAAACCTTCTGTGAGATCCTAGGGTGCCTAACCTAACCTAGAAACATCACACATCCCTCCCTTGCAGGACACAATTCAGGCAGGTATCAGAGCTCAACACTTCCACTCATTTCTTAAAAATCAGGAAAAGACTGAACTAATAGGGCATCTCCATAGAACTCAGAGGTACTGGAGGTAAAAACTAAAAGAGTAAGGGTGCAAGGTTACTCTTTGCATCCTGACACCTTGGACCCTTCTGTTGCTCAGCCTGGCCCACCTGCATACCTGCTTCCGCAATCTGGCAAATATCTGCTACTTGCTCCCAGATCACACAGCAGTGCTGCTCAACTTTTCCTTGGATGCCATCAACTCACTCTTAGATCAGTGCCTCTCAAAGTGATTATTGGTCTATAATGAGATAGATACATACAGAAAGTGAGAACATGCATTCAGAACCTTTTATAGCAAGTTGCCATTGTTTTGACAGTCCTACTATATTTATCAAAACTATCAGTCCTAATAGATTAGACTTTTTTTTAATGGTCTTTTATTGCGGTGTCCCTGACATTCAGCCCATTGTTTTGGAAGTATATGCAAGTAGAAAGCATGGTGCCACACTTTTTCCTGTTTCTTCTGACTGTAGCACTGACTGAAGAATTTACTCTTGAACTTGAAGGCTCAAGTGCAATTGCACATTCAGATATGTTCCCTGACTACCCCTCCTGGGCCAGAGTCAGCTGTTCCTTTCCTTATCCTCCTCTACTCCTTCTGACTTTATTTGCGATTATTTCACTCTGCTTTGTTTTACAGATAGCTGTCTGCACGTCTGTCTCCACTCCACATTAGACTGAGAGCCCCCGAGGGTAATCCCACGTTCTGTTTCTACCTGTCAGAGAGCCTGTATTGTCGGCCTCCCCAGCTTGAACACTGCGATTCTGTCTCTTTGGTATCTCTCCAGTGCACGACACATTGGAGGCGCTAACAACATCTTTGCAGAATACATGTGCAGGTTCTCTAAATGCATGTACTCATCTACCAATCCATTCTGGATGCTGATTCTGTGTCAGGACTGCTGTGGGAGCTAGGGAACAAGTGGCCAAAGCCCATTATGTTTCTGGCTTGATGCAGATTGCGTTCTGGTAGATAGGAATAAATGAATTATAAAGTCTGTTCGAGGAATATTTGAAGAAATACAACAAGCCTCCACGAGAAGCTAATGTACCTCTCTAGCTTTATCATCTCGAGGCAGCTTCTCCTTGGCTTGGTGAGATAAGTCATCCAAGAACAGTCAGTGTGGCTTCAAAAGAATCAGACAGAGAGACTGCACAGAAAGTGCTTCAGGAATAGGCACCAGGCGCAGGACCGTTCATTTTGGAGCATTCATTCTGTGGGCCCAGGCATGAGGTCAGAAACACTGCCTCGTGATCTTGGCATGTTGACGACACTGCTTGAGGGTGGGGGTGGGGGGGCCTTATCGTTGCCTCTCAGCCTCGCCGTGGGAACTTGCAGATGGTGCTGCAGAAAAGGATCTTTTAGAAACCCAAATGGGGGAAGGGACAGCAACAATTGCTTACTCCTGAAAACCAGGGTCTCTGTTTTGGATTGAATCCTGTCACTGCCGAGGTTAGAGTCCGTGGTGCCTAATATGGAGCTATTATTTCACAATGTTTCAAAGTGACGGCCTAAATTTGTCCAAGCAACAGCTTCTGTAATTTAGAGCAGCAGTTTTTGGCTTCACTGTTTCTTAAGGAGCAGCACCCTTTATTGGATAAAAATCCTTTAAAAAAAAGAGAAGCTAACGTTATAAATCAGATTAACTTATTCACTCAAAAGATATTACTTGAGCACCACCAAATGCCAGACACGGTATTAGGCACTTTTTCAACAGTAGTGAACACAAGACACATAGGTCTGGTTTTCAAAGGGTTTACACCCAAGTGTGAGGAGGATACAGCAGCAGCAGCAGCAGCAGCTATGTGCTGTGGAGGACATAAAGATGGGAAATAGAGTTAGGGAGTGCTGGGTTTGATACCATATGTAGAGTGGTTAGGGAAGCCTCTTTGACAAGTTAACATTGAAGAAACCTGGAGCAAGTGAGGAAGGGATGTCAGGGGGAAGAGCATTTCAAGTAAGGGAGCAAGTGCAAAGGTCCTGAGGTAGGTATGTGCATGCAAAACTCAGGGGATAGCAAAAGGCTAATGGGGCCTGCAGGCAGAAGGAATAAGGGGGAAATGAGTCTAGAGGGGTAGTGAACGTGTGAAGGAGGGGAAGATGATGATGAAAAGCTTTTGCTTTTTTTGTGTGTGTGTGAATCTTGAATGAGATATAAAGCTGTTAAAGAATTTTGAGCAGAGGAGTGGCATAATTTGGCTTACATTTTAAACTGTGCCTGAAGAAGTGGCACAACTGACTGGAAGGAGGGCAGAGTATACGGTATGAATGCAGATGTCTGGAAGTAGAATCTCTGTCAGAACAAGCAGGCCGCTTCTAGGCCATCTCTCCACCCACGCCCCCGTCACCCCCCATGGAAGAGCGATTGGGAGACTGCGCGGCTCCGTTCCACCTCCTTCCAAATTCTTCCTTCCAAGACCCTGATCAGGCTCCAGGTCCTTTAGAAAGCGTCTCAGAAAATTGTTTCCTTTTGCCGAGCACTCAGTTGCATGGAACCACATGATCGATTTACTGATTGTCTCCTGGGCTTCCGATTGCCTCACACAGCACAGGCTCCCGGAGGGCAGGGGTGAGCGTCTAGAAGCAGCCAGTGCATCATCGGCACTCGATTTGTTGGCCTTATCTGTTTCCCCCACTGGGTGGCTGATGCCCAGATTTTGCACAGAAAGCCTCGTGCGCAGTGTGTTTTGTCTTCTGCTGAGGCCAAAGGAAGTGGTTGAACTCACAGATGGTGGAGAGGCCTGCCTATTTTCAGCTCTTTGCTCCAGAGCTTCTAAACCATGGTCCCCTAGCCTAGAATCTACTAACCCTGTGTGGCTTTTCTCACCTGTAAAATGGAGAGCAGGACTCACCTAATAGGGTGGTAGTGGGGATTACATTAGACAATACATGCAACATGTTGGAATAGGGTCTGGAATAAAGTAAGAACTCAGCATACATCGGTACTGTGATACTTGGCTCCATTTTTCTGTTTGATTCCTGATCAACGTCCCTCAGCAGGTCATAGCTTAGGAGGTTTCCCATCTGCAGTGGTGTAAGGTTCCTTGTTGCTGCTGTAACATCAATTCAAGCTGTTCATGGCTGAGACATGCCCCTAGTTTCACTGTTGGGATTTGTGTATTCCCTTGGATGTCTGGAGCAATAGCTATGATGATTATAACAGCCCTTTACAGTTTATAAAGTGCTTTCATACCTTTATTCCCTTGATCCTCTCTGAGCACCAGGGCTGTCACATACGGTTGTGGAGGTTGTGTATCGCTCAACTCCAGGGGGCACTGTTTACCTGGTAGTCTATGTGAATGGCGCCCCCTAGAGCTCTGCACGGCACTGCGTTCCACTTCCATGTAGTGGTGAACCTGTTCGCAGCTACCCTGTGAGGTCAGTGTTATTATTCTCATTTAAAAAATAAGGAAATGGCGCTTAAAGAGATGTTCTTTTTTTAATCTAAACTACAAAGAAAGAGGTTTCCCAACAAGTCCGTGACTGCTCATCACAGCCTGTGAATTTTGTCAGTTGCCAGGAAATTACTCTGGAGAGAAGCAAACGATCAATTTCAAACTGTTTGCCTTGATTGCATCTTCTTCACCCCCACACCAAGAAATGGAAAATCCAATAACTAATAAAGAGCACAGTAAAGACCTTCCCCTTTGTTGAAAGGATTTAATCATCGGAGTGAACTCCACAAATATTTGTGCAGTGGATGAGGGAGTGAGTCAGCGAATGCGGTGCTTCCCTGTGCCAGGGCTTCTTGGAGCTCCCTGCCTCTGGGTGACAGGACAGCTGTGACTTGGGTACATCTGTCTGTTGGGAGGAATGCCCCCAGAGTGCTCAGTGATCCTAGCACAGGGGCTAAGCCAAGCTTCTGAGAAATGAAAGCATCCATGGATGGTGACTGTTGTGCATGCAGCTGTCTGCGGTCCCAGGTTCTATCTCTGTTTGCCAGGACTCGTTGGGACGTCGACTGAGACTTGAACAATCCACCAGGTGTCCATTTTCCAAAGGAAAGCCTGTCGATGTGCACAGATACTTTTTTCAGTACCCATACCTTTAAGAGACCCTCCCTCCTTTTGCAGTTTGCCTTTGAGTGGGGTTCACCAGGGTCTTGACAGTACGAACTGTCTCTCAGCTTTTTCTGGCATCTGGCCTGCAGCGTGATTCCACCCCTCCACCACCACCCCTGCCCCCCACCATCCAGCCACCATATTGCCTGCCCTAAAACATAGCCCGGGGCACTCCACACCGTATGAACTTTGCCAGTGTTGATTGCTTGGGGGTGGGGGGGAAGCAAGTTTCTCAACAGAGCCTCAAAGCTCTCCATAATTCCTAATTTGAACTCACCCATAATCTGACCCCCTCCTTCGCAGCCTTACCTCTTCCCACTCTCCCACAGGCCCCCATAGCACCAGACTGCAGTGGCTCTCATTCTGCCCGCCTCTGTCCTGCTCCAGCTGATTGTTGTGCCTGGGGCACCCAGCCTTCTCTGCCTGTTCTCTCCTGCAATGGTGCTTCCTCTCATACTTGGTTTGGACAGCACCTTTCTATGTGGATTTCACTCCAGTTGAGAAAACATCTTTTTATTTTATTATTATTTTTTAATTTTTTTAAGTTTATTTATTTGGAGAGAGAGAGAGTGTGTGAGCAGGAGAGGGGCAGAGAGAGAGGCAGAGACAGAGACAAAGAATCCCACGCAGTCTCTGAGCTGTCAGTGCAGAGCCAGGCGCCGGAGCTCAAACTCACAAACTCACCAACTGTGAGATCATGACCTGAGCTGAGATCAAGAGTCAGAAACTTAACCTACCGAGCCACCCAGGCACCTCTAGAAAAACATCTTTTTTTATTTTTTTTAAATTTTTTTTTCAACGTTTATTTATTTTTGGGACAGAGAGAGACAGAGCATGAATGGGGGAGGGGCAGAGAGAGAGGGAGACACAGAATCAGAAACAGGCTCCAGGCTCTGAGCCATCAGCCCAGAGCCCGACGCGGGGCTCGAGCTCGCCGACCGCGAGATCGTGACCTGGCTGAAGCCGGACGCTTAACCGACTGCGCCACCCAGGCGCCCCTAGAAAAACATCTTTTTAAATAA